>NW_025336481.1:9808534-9931456 GCF_004798865.1 Varanus komodoensis
CCTGTCTCTAGTGTTCCTGGTTTCTCTGTGTTCCTGGTCCTGTCTCTGGCCTTGCAGTCAGCTGACTGGTTCTGATTCTGTTCTTGCCTCTGGTCTGGCCCTGGTAGGTATCTGTTCCCGGCTTCTGGTTTTGCCATGACTTGTTGGCATCCAACCCATGCCTGCTCCTGATCCACTTCTGATCCTGTCAGACCTTCTGGGTTATCTGACTATCACTTGTTCGTGACTCTGTCTTTGCTTCTGATCCTGCTGTCTCCTGATGGTATCTGACCCTTGCTGGCTCCTGCCTTTGCCTCTCACCTCACTGCATCCTATCAAGCCCTCCATCATCCCTGGTCCTAGTGCTCCAGCTGCAAACATCTGTCCTGGACAAAAGTATGTGAAATGTGAAAAGAATCCACCACACACATACACATCTCTTGGTCACCTTGTAACAGTAAAGTGCCAACACCTTAAGATCATCTGGAGATGTCCAGTCTTTGGAGACCATTACCATCACCCGTCACCATTTGGAGGCTACATAAAAGAACGCCTTCTTATCTTCAGGAAATGTGGGAATTTCTCCTAAGGGAGCCCAGGGCCACTCCTCTCAGTTGTCTTTCTGATATTAGGCAGAGACTGCTCTAATCAAGGAAGCCCTTGACCTGCAAGTGAGTCTGGCAAGTTAGGTGCTCCTTTCATTCTGTAGTTCTTACAGGTTGTTATGCTTTAATGTTCTATATTGTGTTAATCTATTTTAAATTGCTTTTTTAAACCATCTTGAGTACCTTTCTCTGATTTTTAAAAAGTCAGGGTATAAATCAAGTCAAGAAATAAAATTCCAATTCTGTAGGGAAGGGTTTTAGTAAATTCTCACCTCCTCCTACCTGCAATTTTTCTGTGATTTCTTGTTGATCTCCCCACCACCATGAATGATTGAAAATATAGATTGAAAATATCCACACAGCACTAGATTATCTGGGCATGCTCACCTCGAGCTCCAACTCAGGGCCACGGAAAATAGGCTGGAGTCTGAATATCCAAGCTCAATGGATTCCAACCCCCAAACTGAATTCCTCTCACCCTCTTTTTATTTATGTATTTATCAATTTATATCCTGCTTTTTTCCCCACAAAGGGCTCAAGGCAGCTTACATCATTCTCCTCCTCCACCTTATCCCCACAACAACAACCCTGTGAGGTAGGTTGGGCTGAGAGTCTGTGACTGGCCCACAGTCACCCAATTGGCTTACATGGCCGAGCGGGGACTAGAACCCGGATCCTCTGAGTCCCAGTCCCATGCTCTTAACCACTACACCACACTGGCTCTCTTCCCTGTCCCTGCATTAAATAAGCAAATGTGGGAAAAAGTAGAGCTTTCTGAGGCTAAAAAAGAGAATGAAAATTGGGTTGAGGAGATGGGGCCTAGAAGGACAACACTAAAACAATATGAATGTATTTGCATAAAGTACCTCAGAATTCCCAACATGGGACATAATTTTCAAAAAGGAACATGAAATATTTCATTTCAACCCTGTAAGAAAATTTCAACAGCTCTCACTTATTTCTGTGGGACCAAACAAGCCTACGAGAATGTCTATAGGGTGTAAGCTCAGCAGAGAGCCTTAAAGAGCAATGGGGCACCTGCACCCATCGGGAAAGTAAGATTTGATATTATTGATTTCAAGAGATCCTTATTCCAATGTTTTTCTTCATCTCCAATGGGGAATGGAGGGAACTTAGATGTGTATCTACCAAAATATCTAGAACCACTACATAGTGGCCTATTTCATCTGTTGTCAAACTACAGCTTCTTGTACAATATAATTGTACAATATAATTACTCTTATTTTTAACAAAGAAAACTTGGCAACATCCCATCTGTCTGCCCGGTCTCCAGCAAGGTCAGAAGTTGAATCAACAGCCTCAAATTATAATGTGATTTTGAACTGGTTTGGACAGCTAGTCAAATTTGTTTTAATTGAGACTTGCAGCATTCAGTAAACCTCCAAAAGCAAGTCAATGAACCCATGTGGGGAGATCATTAAGGCAAGTTATAACGATCACATTCTAACAAGCTGACATGGTTGGAAGGCTTTGAATCCCCCCCTCCCACACCCTGGTCTTCAAGATCAGTGAAAGCAAATTTTACACACAATTAAAAGAGAGTTGGGGAAAGTAAAGGAAGTAGACAAATGAGATCATCTGTTGAAGTGTTCGGAACAGCCACAGGAAAAGTGAAATATCCAACACCGCCATCTTCTGTGAATAATCTTCTGTTTGACAAGAGATAGCATTGTCCAAGAGGCAGACAACGAATCCATCTACTCATTCCTGGCGCTTCAATGATGCTTCCTCATGTCTGATTAAAAGACTGTTTCTTATGTCAGCTGCATGTTCTTGTATCTTTATTCATCCTCTTGACTAGAGATATACCAAAAATTCATTTTTGTCCTTTAAAAAACAGCAACAGGATTTTCTCATTTGGCCTCTCCCAGACTAAATGCAGATACACAGAATCTGTAGTCAAAGTCTGTACCTTCCTGAGCTTGCAGTGTGACTCATGGACCTGAAATAAAGTGTTTGACAGCATGCATTCAGCTGATAAATGTGCATGAAAAAATGTGTACTTTTAAACAATACACACAGAGCCCTTTAATCACTGCGTACAGCAGTGCCATTCTGCTTCATGCGAGGACTGTCCCTGAATATGACAGAAGATGTTCATATTGATGCATTGATGTCTGGGCCAATACACATGAAAATACATTTTCATGCAAAAAGAAAAACTTGATATTTATCTAATATGGAACAAGGATTGGGGCGAGAGTTGGAGAACCGAGGTTTTGCATGGATGGAAACCCCTAATGTTTACCACTTTGGACTCTGCATTTCCAAAAATAAAGCCCGTTTCTAATTTGCCTTTGTCCATGCACAAGAGCCATCTCCTCTCAACTGTAAACTTCTCTGAGCTGAAAAGATGAGAGAAAGATGAAGTCCCCATTGGGAAAAAATAGATACACCTTCACTTGCCCTCAGCCTGGGTAATGCATTCACTTCTTACCTTGGAAGGGGCCGCTGTATGCATCTTCTAAAGAATATAGAAGCTTTGCACTGAATTCACGACAAGATGCATCGACCCAGCGCCTGGAGATACCGAAGTATCATAGCCCAGGACCATTGAAGTCTAGGTACTTGGAGAACAGAGAAGGCTGCATTTCTAAAATGCTCTGGGAGAGGAACACCTTGCTAGAAAAAAGGTGGGAGGAAGAAGAGGAGCCACAGGAGACCTTTGTCATCAATTCCAGAGGAGGTAGTCATCCTTCCCTCTGCTGACACATCCACTGACTTGTCTACAGCCTGAAAGGGTCCCATTTCACCACCATGCCAAATCCAGGGACTACAGGAGGCAGTGCCCCATAACAGACTGAAGGCCCACATTGCAGAGAAATCTCTTCATTGTAGCTGGTTGGCCGGCCAGTCGTAAAAATAAGAAAAATGCATGCTCTAAAAGAGAGTGATGGCACATTGGCAAATACCATGCCGTTTTACATACACTGTTGGTGCACCAACATTAGAATCCTGTGTACCTTTCCGGATATCACCTTTCAAAAACAGTGCAGCATTCTGTTGGAGAAGGTTCAAAACTGAAAACTCCTGGCTGATTCTGCACATATGAAAAAGAATAACGATGCATCTGCAGAGAGCTGGCCAAAGTGTGTGGCTTTGTGCTAGGCGCCCTAGAAAAAGGCTGCGCAAGATCCCTGCGAAACAAAAGGAGGGGCGCTTGTTCTTGAGAGTCCTGCCAGCCTCTTGCTCACCGCGATATTTGTAATGGTGGCAGAGCAGGGTACTCCGGATCACCCACTGGAGGAGGAGGTAGCAATGGGGCCTCCTGGTGTTGCAGGGAAAGACGCCGTTTACCACTGTTCCTGCCAGTTGGGCTGAAGCAGGAGCCCTGGGAGGGCTGTCCCTGGACAACACAAACAGTGTACATATTATCTGATGGCCATTTTAAAAGCGCTAACATGCAGCCCCAGGTGATTGTCAATGTTAAATAAAATTGGGGGTAGTCACATGGCAGGGGGGAGGGTAGGAAGAACAGAAAAAATAGGAAGGGGAAAAAGCAATGTGATTCAAATCTTCCACTGAGTTCAAAAGGACTGATAACAGAACTTTCCGTGCAGAACAGGGTGTGTATTTCATATAGAAATTAGGCTTCAAATATACCCCTTCATCTAACATTCCATCACAAAATTAAAGTCCAGTGCCTTGCTTAGAAAATGCTTTTTTAAGCAAAGCTGCTATAAATCACTCTTTTCAACGTGGTTTTTCCTTTTGCTATTATTCTTGCTACAGAGATGGCTCCAAAGTTTGAACCTGAGCAACATTTTACCCCTTAAAAGAATCCCAGGTTCCTACAGAGTCTGAATCTGAGGATGGAATACAATGGCTGCTGTGATCAGTTGCAAGCCGTGCTCCTTTCGAAGCACTCCTTTACAATGTAGGCAGCAGGTGAAGCACTGGTCTAATTGATCCAAATCATCTTGCAAAACCAAGGTATGACATGAGAGTTAAAGAATGAATAGCAGTAAGGATAGTGCAGGCCCTGCATCGCCTATCATTATCCTCTCTAATTATGCGTCTCGCTTTTGAATAAGCCTTGCAGGTCACAGCACAGAACTTTACTAACTTCCTTTTAAGTCCCCTTTTCTTTGGCTGCAAAACTTCCTATCAAGAAGCCCTGTTCAGTGCGAGAAACTTCAAACCCTTGAAGCAATTTTTAGCAATGTAGTTGCTCAAAGGGGAAATGAATGGGTCCGCTTTGGAAGGTCAGCCACATAACTTTTTTTTTCTTTGTGACTGCCCAGATCATAACCTCACATTGTAAAAGGATGAAGAGATACTCGCACTTACTAGTAACAAAGAAAAGGTAAACCATATACTAAGTGGCATTAATGGCTGCACAGCCCATATGTATTTTCACCACTTGTCACCTCTCATGACCCAAATGTTATAATAATAATAATAATAATAATAATAATAATAATAATAATAATAATAATGGGTCCCTGCAAGCAGATCATTTTCCTCACAAAATGTTCTGTATTAGTCTCAAGTACAAATCACCCAGAACAGATCTCTGAGCATGCACAGGGTGGCTTTTTGAACCCAATTTAGGGTTTACCTCCAGAAACTCTCCTTATGAACTCCCCTTGGGAGGGACTTTCTGAAGGTGACCGTGCTTCCTTATGTGCAGCAGGTGTGTTTCCCTGTTTGTCAAAAGGGCCAGTGCCTTTTCCCACAGCCAACAGCTCTTCCTAGGTAGTGAAGGTCTGGGGAATGAAGAGCTGGCTGGGAAATGCTTGGCAGGGTGTTCCTACTCCGTGATGTCTAAGCTAGGGATGCCTCAAAGCTATGAAGCATCCATCTCTCTCACCTTTGCAGACTTCCTGTTGTGCTTGGAGGAAGTCCATGAATGCTCACAGAATGAAGGCTGCACAGCCAGCAATGATGCAGAAGAGGAAAGCTGCTCACACGGTGTTCAGGTGGGGCTTGATTCCTGGTGTGCACGATGCAAACACTGGAGGGACTCACCAGGAATTCAGACTCACAGTGGCAGGGAAGTGGAGCAGAGTCTGCGGACTTGAGCCCAGCGTATCCAGTGGATTCCCACCTCCAAACTGATTCATTATCAGAGGGTGGTGACAAGATGGAGGAAGAGGATGAGGACAGGGTGCATCATCCAGAATGGCTGATCCCACTAGTGAAGATTCAAGAAATGTCTCCAATTCCTTCTCAAAGATGTGGCAACCAGAGGTCTTGCTCTCAGGTGGTTCTCAGGCCCACCTGGGGGTTGCCTTCTAAGAAGGATGAATACTTGGATACCTGCACTCTATGTTGTATGTTGATTTGGCAAGTCAGCTGCATCTTCATATTTGGCACGTTCATTTCAAAAAAGTGAATGGAAAGACATTGAATGCTATCATGGTGTGCCATGGCACAATTGCAGTCAATATGGAGATCGAAAGAGACTGCAGCCCCCAAAAGCACTTTGTGTGTGAGAGAGAGAAAAAGCAAGCCATTAAAGATGGGTTGTGTTGCTTTTTGCTCTGACAGGGTATTTCATATCAGTTTTAATGAGACATTGGCTCTATCCATGCATGGTTAAAAGTGGTCACACTTACCACACTGCAATATCACATAACGCTCCTCCCGTAGGCTTCCATACATACAAAGCGAATGCATGGAGACATTTGTAAGCATCATAATATTCATTGCTTCCATACAATTTGGAATCCTATTTGCACAGGGTTCAAATCATGTGCAAGGATAATTACATTTAGCTATGTGCACTGCAGGCATTCAAGTTGTTTGTGTGGGCACCTCTGGGTGGGGCGTCATTACGTTAAATTGTTGGGGTACAGGGCTACTTTGTATGGCCAGGCTCCTACCCCTGTGTTCAGGTTCACCAGGCTTAATCGTGACTGCAAAGGGCTAAAATCACAATAGCAGAATTGTGGGGAAAGGTTGATAAAGGCACATGTGCAGAGCCCTCCTGCTTAGGTGCTAAATTCTGGATTTTCAACCAGAATTAAATCAAACCCATATCAGCCTCAAGCAAGCATTCGCCTTGAGCTTGCATGAGCTGAGTAGGCCGTGAAGGCCAGCATGTTTTGGAGGGAGTTCATTCCTAGGGTTGCCATGAGTTGGAGGCGACTTGATGGCACATGACAACAACAAGCCCAGCCATGTCTGCTCTCGGTAGCAATTGGTCTCCAAAACCCCTTTGATGCTTGCTTAATTAGCTAGCAGCTGAACCCACACTTTTCTGCATGCAAGGCAATAATCCTTCTCCTCCTACTGCTAAAGTGAAATCCAGGCAAATTGTCAGGGCATGGGTGCAAGCTATTTTCCCAAAGGCCAAAACCAAAAGGAAGAGTGGCCTTTCTGATGAGCAGGTGCAAAAGAAGGCAGGCCTGCTCTATCGAGAAGCATCTTTATGTAGGAATGTATTCTTTTCACAGTGTGTTGGAATCCTTTCTTTCATCCCTACATATGCAAGCAGTTTCCAATATTCAGTAGCTGAATGAAGGCATGATACCATCAAAGCACATTCTCATGTGAATTCTTAGTTATGCCTAATGTGGAGAAATTGTAGAATTTTGTAGAAATTTATCCTATTTCTCAACTACAGCTGTTAGAGAGGGAAAGCTACATCTCTCCTTTTAGCCCTCTGAGTTCTAGTGTCTTGAAGCAAAGGCAGGGAAAAGACCAAGTCGGTTCAATTAACTCTGCCACTTTGAAATTCAAAAAACTTCACACAGGTCTCAACAGTATAATGAAATTTTCCACCTAATGTCTTCCTGTCCAGTAATAGCACTGGAAGTCATATGCATATGATAGAAAGGCTTGATATGGTAGATGAAAGAGTTGAGCAACGCCTTCCGTGCTTGGAATGACTCAGTAATCACAGTGATATTAAAGTTTGATGGCATGGGGTTGAGAGAGAGTGCATGCCCCGGATTTGAGCTTCATTGGAAAATATTCTGTTAGATCTTTATAACTGCTTAATCTGAAGAATAAAATTGATGAGCAAAACTGGGGAGGAAGTTGTCAGATTCCATATCTCAGTCGTGAATTTTAGCAGACTGCACTTTCACAAAAATTTGATTACTATCTTTTGGAGATAAGAAGGCCAGGAGAAGAGGTTTAGTGTATCTTTAAAATGTTCTGTAAATAGAGGTAATATATATATACCTTCTCATATAGGAGGGACAAAAGCGGTCCTTGCTAAAATACCTTCATTTATTCTGCTGTTGAAAGATAAGGGGGGGTTCATCCTCATCTGTATTAGGTATACTGTTGACAGTTGGAAATAGAGCTTCTGATAACAAATTTGTACCAAGGGCCACGGCTTGAAGGACCTCCACCCTACCCACTAATCTACTGTATGATAGCAAAGGCAATATCACATGAAGTTTGCAATAGACACAGTTTTAATAGTTTAAAAGCCAGAAGAATGTTTGCCTACATAAAAGGTAACCTAGAAAAACAAATGTCTTCTAAAACAGTTCAGAATCTACCATGCCATCTGAATTGTATGAAATGTCAGGATCTTGTTATCTTGTTTCATGGCCAAATACTGTGTGAATGACTTTTTTAGACAGTGACTTTTTGAAAGCCAGTGTGGAGTAGTGGTTAAGAGCACAGGTCTGAGATGCAGGCCATCTGGGTTCTAGCACCCATTCAGCCATGGAGTCAACTTGGGTGACTTTCGGCCAGTCACAGACTCTCAGTCCAGCCTACTCCACAGGGTTGTTGTGGGGACAAGCCTGAGAGCAGCAGGAGGAGAATGAGCTAAACCACTTGATGGGCTTTTCAGTGAGGCTTCATGTCCTTGTAAATGTGAGGGACTCTCCCTCAGTACTGTCTTCAAACCACACGTGTTGCACAGACCTTTCATATCTCTGCCTTTCAGCCACTAGATTTCCTTTCAGCTTTGATCTAGCTGCATTACTCACAGCAGTGCTATTCTTACTTGTCTTTTGTTTTAACCAGTAGCTGGTGGATTGCTTTATGATATGGGAGTTTCATCTCCTTGCATTATCTCCGGTTTCATTTTGGATTCTTTCATCACAGGGTTTTCAAGGTAAGAAGATTCAGATGTGGTTCACCATTGCCTTCTTCTGCAGAGTAGCAAGCAGAGTTACCTGGAGCATCACTGACACAGAGTGTGAAACACCCTCCTCCAGTGTTGCCTTTAACTGCCTCTGATTCCCAATATCCTCCCTTTATTATTTATTTATTTAAAACATTTCTATGCTGCCCCAGTTGCAAAAAGCCTCGGGGCAGCTTACAAAAGAGAGCCAACAGACACAATTAACCTTAAAAATTTGGAGACATCCCGGCACAATATAAAACCCCATAAATCAATTAACAATTAAAATAACGTTTAAATAAAAAGGTCTTGGCCTGGCGCCAAAAAACAAATAACGATGGCGCCAGGCAGACCTCTCTGGGGAGCGCGTTCCATAGGTGGGGCACCTATGAAACTTTAGAAGTCTATCTGCCCACATCACCTTTAGAGAGATCTCTTCTTTTCTGAGCAGGTTACTCCCTGGAGGTTGGATGCATTTTCGCCCGGTGTCTCCGCTTTCACCATCCCGCCATGGGTGACCCTACTAGCAGACCAGCCATGCAAGAGAGTCTGGCCCCGGACAGCACTGCTCTCAGCTTTTTGGGTGCTCTTAAGCTCCCTCCGCCCAAGAGGCAGAGACTGCAGATTGCATTTAAGCAAATGCTCACGCTCAAAGGTCTGAAATCCTGATATAAAATGAAACAAAATGAATTCCATACGCATCTCTGTTGACAGTCCTGTTGGCCGTCATTTATTTCCCCTGTCTTCTTCCCCAATAGGCCTATATAAGAGCCATCACTGCAAAGTATGCATACAATGCGTAGGGGGGAGGGGGGATCCGATGCACCTAGTTTATGGTTCCACCTTCTTTTTCTATTGATTTTCTTGTCTCTTTTTGCTTCCCAGACAATCCAGGACCAAACAGATACTGCATTTTTGTAGGATCTGGCTATTCACTGATGTCATCAGAGCAAATGCAGCCAATTTAGTATAAGTGTAAAGCTTATACTATTGGTCAAATGGATGATCCTACTCATCCAGGGATATAGTAAACACTACTAAAGAAAGTCGACGCCTATTTAGGGCAATATAAGTACAACAGCAATTTGTATACATTTGCAGAAAGCATCATCAAAACATTGAGGAAATTATTATAAAATTGCTCTTCCTTTTCACTCTGCTTTAGTTTTAATTAGATTTCATTTTCGAACAAATGTTTACCTTTTTGCTGTGTTTCATTGGATTGTGACCCTGGTAGGAACAGAAAGATTAGCTTCTGTTTGCAAAGCAATTTGTTATTTTTTCCCCTTGTCTCTGCCATTTATGGGTCATCTAAAGCCTAATTAAGTTTTAAATGTTAGATCAGTAGCTAGGGCCAAATAGAGAGAGAGGTAAACAAAGGCAATCCTATTTCCTTAAGTAATTTTTCTTCATTGGAAATGCTGAATATATAAAATAATGGCTTGGCATTGTGGGAAAATTGTTCTTCCATTTCTGCTTCATAAATATATAATGCACAGTCATATAAGAGAACCAAACTAACATCAGCAAAACAGTTCTTCTTTCATGTTTTAAAACCTGTAGGCTTTTTCCCATTCGTTAGTTAAATTGGTTTCACTTGTTAACTTAATTAAAACTGTCTACCAAATTTCCCCTTGCCATTGTTTCTTATTCTGGAATGATGTGATTTTTGGAAGCTCTGTTCTCTGATCTGCAAATCATTCCAACCTCCTTGGATCAGGTTCCAACTGGCAAGGGTAGAACGACGCATTACCAGACATATGGGGTGGACAACTGGGAAAAACTGGCATTGCTGTGTGCATTCTCCTCTGATTCCCATAAGTAGGCATGGAGGAAAATGTGCATTTTGTTCAATGTGCATTTTGATAAGAACTTAACACTTCATATGCAGTGGTACCTCGGCTCACAAACGCCTCAGTTCACGACCAAATCGGGTCACAACAGAAATTTCAGAAAAAATTTGCCTCAGTTCGTGAACTCCGGATTGAGTGGCAATCGCAATAGCGGTCATGTTGCTGCACAAACACAATCACGATCACGTCCCTCCCCCCCCCCCACCAAGCACAATTGTGATCGCAGCCGTCTTCCCTGCACAAGTACAATTGCGATCACGGCCGTTCCCCGCCCCAGCACAATTGCTATCGCACGATTATCGTTTGGACTCTCCCTCCAAACAATAACTTCCCCCTCACCTGGGTTAGTGTTCTCTACTGTACTGTACTTTGTTTCTTTGTTACTTTGTTTCAAACTTTTGTGATTAAAAAATTATTTACAGAACGGAATAACCTTATTTACATTGAACCTTATGGGGAAATCTGACTTGGCTCATGGCCAATTCGGGTCGCGACCAGAGTCCTGGAACAGATTAAGTTCATGAGCCGAGTTACCGCTGTATATTATGCACACGTGCAGGTCGCATTTGGAACTTACACTTCTCCGGATTTGTGATTTGGTGCTGCCTCTCCAATGCATACACTAACACATGTATTAAGGAATGAGCGAACACAATGCATATATTAGTGAAAGAAATATTTGCAAATCTTTGCTTGTACATTTACAGGCATTAAGCAATGGGACGGCATATAAAAACTCCAAATAAATAAATGAATAAATAAATACATTTAGAATCATGGAATTGTAGAGATGGAATGGATCTAGGAAGCCATTAAGGTGGACCCCCTGCTCTGTGCAGGACTCAAGGACTTTTCCCTTACTCCTTTGGATGACGATAATCTCCTGAGTCCAGAGGTCTATGGACACCCCCACTGGATAACTCCTTCAGTCACACGCTGATGGAGCAGCATGAATGCTCCTCTTTGAAATGTCTGCATTCTTCTCCCACTAACTAAAATGTTTGTATATTTTTCAAAGATGCACATTTTTCATGTGCCTATTTTCATATCAGCTCTTGTTGTTGAACACATGTGTGGAGGGATGCTAGTCATTTTCCAAAGTGCTTGGAAATGTGCAGATTTTGACTGCAGAATGTTCCTGAATCTATGGTTGGTCTGGGAGGTGGAAACTATTCAAATCCTGGTCAAAACCAAACTGAACTGATTTTCTCATGCATCTGTACATGAAATTGCTTTGTCCCAGTCTGTTAAAAAAAGGGAATGTTCAGCTCCAAATGCCAGTCACCCTGGGACTAAGAAGAGAGAGCACAGCCTTCCAAGTGCTATGGGTCAGGATGTAGGATTGCTTTGTAGGTTTAATCTATTGTCTAACTTCTTGGGTATCATTTACACAAAAGGCATATAGATCCTTAAAATGAATACACATAAATAAATGAACCTTAGTCCAAACAACCCCCAAACAAGCCACTGACTATGTCTTAGCAACCAATCAACCCTTCCATTTCCTTTCTCCTGACTTCAAATATTATAAATCCCAAATTCTTTTAATCCCAAATATGGAAAAATCTATGATTTTTAAAAATTCTTATCAACTATGATTTGGAGGAAAAGGCTCACCTATCCGCACAGACAAATATCCACACCATGGAGAGGGCCTCTCCTATAGGTGTTAAAAATGCAGAGGCCATTCAAGAAAAGGAGCTGGCAACCTCTCAGCTCCACAAAAAAAAAAAAAAAAAAAAAAACTTGCATGTTTTGATGGCTAAGCCAGGTGGACCAATCTGTTTTGCAATTTCCATATTAAATAAAACCCGCAGGTCTTTTCCACCCCAAATGATAAGACATTTGAGAATCCTGGATGTGTATGTGTGTATTTGTGTGTGTGTTTAATCAAAGTTCACAATTATCACCCATTCCTCATCTTCATGTCTTTCAAGGTCAAGGTAAGACATGCTCATTAGCTGTGGTTGTGAGAAAACCTGCAGCACCTAACAGTTATTGGTGTGTGGGAAGAGCAACTTAGATCAATAATATCACATCACATGTTTTCAATGACTAGATGTTTGGTAGGTTGAGGATGAAAAAAATGCAGGAATGATGCTTTCTACTTCAACCACGTCCCCCATAACTTCTAGTTACCGCCTAAAAACCATTACAAGGGAGCTGATGAAGTTCATCCCCTTTCCTTTTAGTTTCTCTGTGTTCATTTTTTCAGTTCCCTCTTTTATTTTATTATTTGCTTTAGAGTGTTTTCATGCATATCTCTTAATTATCTTTTATGAGGTCACTGCACACTCTAGCTTAGACCTTTTAGGCTTAATTAACCTTTGGCTGGAATGCATTTCTGAGTGGAACGGGAGGCTCTGAAAGGATGAGCGGTGGAACAGCACCTCCTTCAAAGACAAAGCTGCATATTGACTGAGAGATGCATGACCCCAGAGGTTCTACCAGTTATTTATCCTGTAGTTTGAACCATTTACCTGGCTTTCAAGGAGGCACTTACAATGGAAGCACAATGGGACTCATTATTGCTGGGATTTCCATCACTAGGAAACTGAAGAAGGAAATGACCCCCAATTAGCAATATGGAGCTAGTTTATTCAGTTCTAGATGATGTGTTGGATGGATGTCTGATCCCACTGATCCCACTCTGTTCCTAGAGCTCCTGGACTCCCGACCAAGTGGGGAACCAGCCCAAAAGCCAAATTCAGTTTTGGAAAGCACTTAGGAGCAGTAGGAGACGGAAGACACCAGAGGCAGGGGCAAGAATAGCAGCCTCTCTTGGCATGAAGCTGTTATTACCAATGACTAAGCCTTAAGGGATGCATGTCAATCTTTTATTATGGGCTGGGAGACCACCAAGCCATTGGTGGGGGTGTAGGGCCAGGGGAAGAAGGCATGGCCAGCTTGGAAAGCAACACTGGTCCCTCAGAAGGGCAAGGATTTGGCCTCCAGGACTAGGGTTCCCAAGACCTGAATAAAACCCATCCTTCATGGTGTTCATGCCCTATGAACACAAGAACTCTGCTGGAGTTTGGCCTGTTGTGGTGGCTTCTAACTGTTCTCTGGCCGAATTCAGAGCACGGCTTTGTCTGGAACCATGAGAAATGAAGGATCAGCTCTCTCCATTTGTGCCATAGATATGTTAAGATCTTCAGTGGAGCACTTTCTGAAGATGTGGCTGCAGCATATAACAAGAATAGTGATCAGACAGGTTCAGCATGCTACCTACACACAAACTTGCAATACCTGTTTGTTTGAACTTACTGTTGGATGATAGTGCACCACATATCACCTGGTTTATGTCATGCCCAATGCCCAGGACCATGTGTGACAAGTATCCAAGTGTCTTAGGAAGCAGTACTAGGGACTGGACCCTCACTGCTCTGAACCTCCCAAACATGGAAACTTCCAGGATTCCAATATATTCTTGGACTGAATGGGGCAGAGCAGAAGAAGCTCCCCCTTCAGAATGGGAGTACAGACTGGAGTTGCAGCATTTGGTTCCATTCACCGAAGACCAAGAACTTTGATGCTCAGACCCCAGAAACGTCTATGGTCCTTTACCTTCTCACCAGGACCTTTTCTTTACCATGCTGAAGCAAGTGCCATGGCCCTCTCCAAGTCAGCTATGTGAGGACAGGGTAGGGGAGACCTTCCAGGGTTGGGGCACTGTTTCCTACCTCAGAAGGTATCATTCCTAGGACCCTTGTCCAAGGAGCATGGGATTGTTCTCTAAGGGTACAGACCTGTCACCCCCACAGTAGATGCTTGTAACCTTCAAACCTGCAGGCTCACATGCCTCCAATGCAAGGTGCAGCAAGGCCATGCCCATGGCACTGTACCTCACAATGGCATTTTACACATAGATTTAGGGCCCGCAATGGGGAGGGAAGGAGCTGAGGCACCTACTGGAATTGGCAAACTGGAGGCCTCACTCCCTCCTCGCTTCTCCCCTCCAGGACACAATTATGGCCTTGTGGGTGGAGGGCAGCTGGAAGGGGACAGAATGGGGACTCAGCATTCTGATTCCATTCAGCAAGGTCAAAGAACCTTGATGCTTAGACTCCAGAAACATTTACAGTCTCCTAGAGGATGTCAAGTGGCTTTAGGATTTCTTCCTAAGCATATACTGTTTTGAGGTCATTAAAAACAAAGCTAATATGATCTTGGGGTTATGTGCTGGCAAGTCTTCTCCTACCTGTGGTGACCCTATGAATGGAAGCCCTCCAAGAGAAAGTGCTGAGAAAGATCTCAGTGTATTTAGCTTAGTGAAGAAGATGTTGACAGAAGTCACAACAGAGGCCTTCCAACATCTGGAGGGCTTCCGCGTGTCTTCTCTGGTGTGCCAGAAGACAGGACTAGAACCAACGCAGGGGAATTCCATGGAAGCAGATTGAGTGAGACATCGGGAAAAACATTCTAATGGCATGAGCTGTCTGACAAGAGGACAGGTGGTGAGAAACTCTCTGACCCTGGACGGATTGATACAGAGGCTTCAGTCTGGTATATTCGCCCAGTTTTGGCATTCTCGGCATCTTTATTTCTCCTCCTGCTGCTGCTTTCTCCTCTCATGCGTGTTAGTCACATGAGTGGCCCCAGCCAATTAGGACTGGCAGTGCAATTCTACACACTTGTCCCATCTGGCTACCTGATTTTAGCACAGAGAGTGATGGGAAAGAAGGAAAAAGGAAATGAACAAGTGGGAGCTGAAAGGAAAGTCAAACAAAGAAGGATTTTGCTGAAAATCACTGAGAAAATGGTATGTTATCTCTGCTTGGGTATATTTATATCTTAAGTAAAATATATGTGTATTTTTGAGCAATTCTGCCACTGTATTTCATAGCAATTCTAGACCAACCAAGATAATAAATGGCAGTTCACAGATAGGTATTGTAAATGAAAGATTAATGGGTAAAAATGTTTATGCTGAAGTTTCTCTTCTTCAACAAACTGTTCCTTGCACCTATTTGCATTTTAATGGCTACCCTCGTTCTGAAGTAAAATTGCAGATTTCTTTTTCCCAGCTGCTCTTTAAATGCTACATTATAATTTTGAAGAAGCATCATACATAATTATATTTAATAGACATCGAATTGATTGAAACACTTAGCAAAAACAGGGTAGGATGGAAGGGGGGAAACAGGTCTGGTTTTGTAAACATGTCATTGTACAGTAACCCCCAATGAGTTTGTTCTTAAATCTCCTAATTAATTTTTAATTAAAAAGCTCAAAGATGCTATTATACTTCTTCTCATAAATAGCAGCCTTATATAAGTGTAAAAGTCTTCAGTGCTCAGACAAATATCTCCCATTAAAACCTCTGCAAATCATGATTCTAGTAAGCGGCTTTGTGAAAATTTGAGCTCCAGTGAACAGCACGGTTCAGGGTAAACATCACGCAGAGAACATGGTTGGATGACATGTGCTTTTTAATGTGTGTCCTAGAGATAGGTTTCTAAATGGCATGCTCACTTTGCGCACGACATGTAAATCCAAATTGACTAATTAAGCTTTCTGTTTGCCCTCCCCTGCATCCAGAGGAACAGATAGAGTTCACTGTTTAACTTTCCAGTGAAGAATAGGTTCCCGGTTTTGCTGCCATAAAGGGCACCACTAAAGACAAATGGTCAACTGGGTTGTGGAAAGTTCACAACATACATAGCAGAAGCAGCTATCCAAATCTTCCTAATTCAGCCATTTCCATTTCTGCTGCTGGTCAGAAGTTAGGCGAGGGTTGCAGCGATCCTCTCCTGAATACAGCTCTGTTCTGCTCATCAGAACTTCTCACGTTCAGCCAGGGCTTAGGAAGTGAGCTAAGCCAAGGGTAAATACATGAATGCTAGTGGAATTCTAGTTGCACAACTGGCTGTCTTCTTCTGCAGCAAGTGGAGTGCAAACAAAGGCTGCAAGTCACATGCATGGGCGTGATTTCTGGTGGGCAGCACATGAACACTCAGTGCAAAGTCAGATTCACAGCCATGAGAAATTGGCCCATAATCCTGGCAGCCAAGCCAGGGGAATCTGAAGGATTCCCACCAGCAGAGCTGAAGTCCTTTCCTTTTCATTTTGGAAACGCAATTCTACTCAGCTCAGCTCAGCTTCTTCTTTCCCTCCTCATCCCACTCCACTGTCAACAGAAAGCCTTTCACCAGCCAGCCAGTTAAGTCTGCAGTGCTGTGGCCTGCCATTTTAAATGAAAGTGAGTCCCCCCCCCCAAGCCCGTTACCTTTGAGTAGCAACAAGCTGATATGACCAGATCCTTCCTTTGACTGTGGCTCCAGTTTGCCTGAAAGTCTGGGGCAAACTAGGATTTATTTAGACACAGTTACATGTAGAGAACACAGAATAGAATAATGAAGTTGGAAGGGGCCAGATGGCCATCAGAACTGTTCTGATGGAACTGTTCCTTCCATTTGAACAAAAATGCTGAAGGCAGTCCCTGGCTGGAGCCTTCTGCCCATCTTTGCCCCTTTTTCATTCCATCTCTGGAATAATAACACATCATCGTGTACTGTCATCCCAACCAAGGCTTTGTGGGGAGAAATGCCCATCCTCCCAGCTGCGGACTGGAGCAGCTCCACACAGCTTCAAGCAGTGCAGAAAATTTCAGTTTAAGCAGGGAGGATGTGTTTGTGTGTGTGAAAACTGCCCTCCAAGATTAACATCAATTTTTTCTCATGCTTTTGCACTCCCCTCACCTTTGCAGAAAAATATACAAGCAGCGTGCTTCAGTATAGCATGAGGCCATGCTCAACCGCGCGGCGATGATGTCTTGCTAAAACTCTTGCCCGTTCTACTGAGATCTGAAATGGCATCCCTGAAGCCAAGCCGTTTATGTCCTGCATCGCAATTCAGACTGTGCGTTGTTTACAGCTGCCACATTGCGATCCAGCTGCAGGAGGCCTGGCTGTCACAACTGTGACTTGATTCTCAGAAATGCCCAAAACAGCAAACTCAAGTTCTCCAACTCCACCTCAGAGCGTGTTCTTTCATGAGTCTGTATCCGATCTCAAGCTTTGCTTCTCTGGCCTACATGAAAATCTCTGGACACATCCATGTGTACTGTTCCAAATGTACACATCAATTGTGTGTGCCCTTTAGGTGTTCACCTTTTAAAGGGTGTGCTTTTCATTGCATATACATACATTTATTGAATCTACCCTTTCTTCTCCCATGAGAAGATGGTATATGTGCACATTTTGGAAATAAATGCACATTTGAAGTAGAAGTACATTTTAGCATTTTTTCTTTGGTCCATAGACCACATTGCAAGTTTAGAAAATGATGGACTTCGACAGCTGAGTCCTTGCTCAGAGTGGAAAGTGTGAAATGTAAATCTTGCTAAAAATGAACTGAAATAAAGTCCTTATACATCCCTATTTTTACCAGAATCTGCTGCTCCCCAAAGCCAATGAAGCTTTCTGCTTGCCCCACATTAGATGAGGGAGAGGGTAACTGACAGATGAAGGAGACATGCAGTTCCAACCATATCTACTATGAGAGAATTAATATTATAATCAATTATCTTGGTTCCAACATGTTAAGCCAGGTTTGCTGGCTGTTAAACCAGTCCCTGTCCACTTCCTCCTCACAGCATTAAACCTTGTGACCCCTTATGCACTGGCCCCAAATGGAAAAACCAGATCAAAGAGGATGCACACAAATAGCTGCATAGGTGAAGCTGCATGTATAGGTTTGCTTGCAATATTTACTAAATGCCTCCGAAATGAGTCCTCATTTATACAAAACACATTTTTAATTACTGTAATTTAAATAGGCATGCAATGGTCCTTGCCACAGTGGAGAAGGCGGGTGACTTGTGTGTTTGCTCGGTCTGCTGTGCAGGTGATCCAGATGATCAACTTCAAGGCCCAGTTCCCTCTTCTTATGCCCTTGGGTTGGGCAGTCCTTCAGAGGGAGGGTGCCACCAGATAGGGCACAGTTCAGTGTGGCTCGTGGCCTTTCCAGCTATAAAATAATTTCAGGCTACTTGCAATTTCCACCTCAGCAAGGAAGAATCCTCCTTCCTGCCGATCCACTGGGCCTTGTGTAATGATTGCTTGTGTTTCATCTATTTTAGCAGCTCTCTCCATCAAATGTAGCACAAAAGTTTGATGCAGTAATTGAAGCACAGTGTATAGTCCTGGGAAGGAGGCTGATGTCATAAATATAGGATTATTAATAGCATAACACTGTGCAAGTAGGTTCTTCATGAGCAGCAACACAATGATAGCAAAAGGGGAAACGTACCTACAAACAACAGCAAAAAGTCTCTCATCTCCTGAAGTTCTGTCCCTCTCTCCTTCTAGCAAGCAGCAAGAACGAACCGGTGACAGCTGCATTGTCTTTCAGCAGTACCCACAGCTCTCTGTTCCCCAAGCGGAACATTCAAAAGTGAGCTCCATCTATTGTATTTTTCACAAAACCAAAGTTTTGTTGCTAAAATTGAGATAGCCAAAAATAAAGAGACTTGATTTGCCAAAAAAAAGAGAAAGAAACGTGAGTATGGCTGGAGTTCTGAAGCAACAAGAACAAAGATTTCTCTGCATTTCCAATTAATTTCTCTTAACAGTACACTTGCTCTTTTGCAGCAGCTCACAAATATGATTGCTGACATCTTGCAAATGTCTTTCTGCCTGTTTGTAGTTATGTGTGAACATTGCTAATGTTGGAAAATACTGGGAAAAACATGTCATACTTTTTCTTTTCATTCCCAGCTTCTACTCTATAAAAAGACAGAAAGCAAAGTCCTTTTCAGGGCTAAACAGTGCATGATGCAACGGTGTCACTCAGAGTTTCACAAACGTTGTAAAGAAGGGCTCGTGTTAGTCACTGGGCAGACCGCTCAGGATCAGGGCCGTGGTACGTTCACTCTTTCCCCTAGGGTTGCTTTTTAAAAATGCAAAAACGAGTGATGGAAGAATCTATCAATTCATCCTCAGCACACATCCCATTTAAACAAAAAACAACCCGTCCGTCCATTTCTTTGTGCACCGTTCATAAAGAAATATGCAGATTTTGGTAAATTCTTATAAAAAGAAATGTACTCATCTGCACTGTGCAAAATTGTCCATGTGCAGCATGGAAAGGATGCTATTATTAACGATGAAGTACTTGTCAAATAAACATATGACAATCCCTAATCCATGAAACATCGTTGAACATGCAAGGAGCTAACCACTCGGAACCCTATGCCTAGTCTAGGGATGGCAGAGAGGTCCTCTGTGGATTCAAGTGGCTTTGGATTGCTGTGGCTTTGACCTGCGGAGTCTGCTTTTTGCGTGTGGTGTGCATTCAGACAGTTTGGAAACCATCTTTTAAAGCTAGGGAGGAGTTCTGTTCATTCTCCTTAATGTGCATTTTCTGATGAACCGGTGCAGATTAGTACATTTGTGCAAGTAGAGAAAAAAACCTAGTTGAAAAAAAAATCTGATTCTTTCAGTGAGCTGATAACAGAACAAAAGATGTCTGGCAATCCCCAAAACACAGACAGAATGGATTTAATATCATTTGTGCATCCCTAGCTGAGACAGATGAACCTGCCAGTTTCTCTTTGTCTAATATTTCATTATTTCTATACCAATTTTATTTCTGTCCCATTTATGAGGAAATTTGCAAAGTTGATAAGTTCTTATTAAAAATGAACAAAGTGAAATTCTTACCCATCCTAAAACTCATGTTCTGAGTCACTGTTTGCATTGGGGATGCAGAGTTACCCATGGCACCAGTGCACCTGGCTGGAGCTTGGAGTGGCGGTTTCTACTGGAGCCACTGCACACCCTCCATGTGTGCCATGATTCCTCTCTTGACTGCGTTGTCCAACAGCTGCTGGTTACATTTTTATACATACTCACACAACTTCAAGAGACACTATTGATACCAGATAAGTGAATGTGTACCAGGATAGGGATCACAGAATAGCAGAGATGGAGGGGGCCAGGAAGACCATCGGGTCCAACCCCCTGCTGATGCAGGACACCAATTTACACCATCCCACTCAGATGGCTATCCACTTTCATCTTGAATGCTTCTAGTGTGAGAGACCGCATGACCTCTCTAGGGAATGGGTTACGCTGTCATATTGCTTTGACAGGGAGGAAACGGTTCCTGTTACCTAGCCTGAATCTGGTTTGTCACAGCTTGAGCTGATTATTCCGTGTCCTATTCTCTGGCATCAGTAAGAAGAGATCCTGTCCTTCCTCTTTGTGACAGCCTTTGAGGTACTTCTAGAGGGATATCTTGTCTCCCCTCAGTCTTCTCTTCTCCAGGCTGAACGTGCCCAGTTCACTCGGCCTCTCCTCACAGGGCAGTGTTTGCAAATGCTGGATTGTTTTTGTTGTACTGCTCTGGATCCTTTCTAATTTTTCTGCATCTTTCTTAAATCTTGATGCCCAGAACTAGATAGTATCCTCGATGAGGTTTGACTAGTGAAGAGAATAGTGAAAGTAATGCTTCTATTAATGCTCCTTAATCATGGCAGGGAGTCTTTCCTTCTCCCAAACCAAGGATACGTTAGAGGAACAGGCATTTGATGTGCAGAAGCAGACCAGCTCAGGCCTTGAGGCTGCTACAACATCACAGCAATTTTTGCCAATAGGCCAGAAGAGGACTTGGGTTCTGGTTCGGGCTGTACTCCCCATATACAAATCTTTGGTTCACCTGGAATATTCTGTACATTTCTGATTGCTGCACCTTCAAAGAAATGTTACTGAGTTTGGAAAATTGCAGATGAGAGCAACTCAAACGATCAAAGGACTCGAGGAACTCCCTTATGAGGATCAGCTGCAACAACTGGCTCAGAACAGATTTATTTATTTATTTATTTATTTATTATTTATTTATTTATTTAGAAAATGTCTATGCCGCCCCATTCGCCGAAGCCTCGAGGTGGCTTACAACATAAATAACTTCAATTAAAATAATATGAATTAACAGTATAAAATAAGTCACCCTGGCCAAAGAATAAAATAAATAAATACTATTAACAGTTAAAAAGACATTTGAATAAAAAGGTCTTTTCCTGGCGCTGAAAAACAAATAACAACAGCGCCAGGTGGACCTCTCTGGGGAGCGCATTCCATAGACTGGGCGCCACTGCAGAGAAAGCCCTCCGCCGAGTACCTACCCTCCTAATTTCTTTCACGGAGGGTTCCTGGAGAAGGGCTTCTCCCGCAGATTTGAGTCAGGGGAGATCTGACAGAGGTGTTTATGCATGTGCCCTTGCTAAAGGCCCACAGTCAATGGGAGCTCAATGATATGAGCTCCAGGATGTTCCCTCCACTCCAGTAGCGCAGCCTGTTTTGCTCACTGATCTTTCACTCTGGCCTGGACAGCCATGACAGTAAGAAGCTGGCAGAGATGATGTCACAGCCTACCCATGCACTGGCTCTCTGTTGGTCAGGCAAGTAGGTTGAGAAAGATCCTTTCGCACCAAGGATGAGAAAGATCCTGAGAAGCAGTAGCAGCTAGTAAGAGTGCTTTGAAAAGGCAGTCTCACCCAGGGTGGTGGCCCATGGAGGAAATCTTATCCAAGCACCCGGAGCTTTCACTCCCGGAGAAGTAATTTCTGAGCATTCGTCTATGAGTGAGATTTTGGAAAAGCTCATGCAAGTGGAACTGACCCCAGAGAAGTGGCTGGTTGCCTTTTAGAAACATTCACCTGCTTATATTTTAAGCTGGTTTCCTTTCCACAGTCTGACCAAGATTATTGGGCGGTTTCCGAAAACTATTTAAAGTAGACATTAACAAGAGAAAAGAATATTGGACATGCCCATGCCAAATGCTTTCAAGTATTCTATATTTGCTGAAATTTCTCCTCTCTTTCTTGTGCGCTTAAAAAAGAACCCCAGCTCTGCCACTTATCCACCCAGCTGAGAGCACTTCAAATCTGCTTAGCTCCAGAAATTAGCTGTCTATTCCTTCTAATTTTATACCACATTCCATTCAAAAGTCCATTTACTGCTCTCTTATTGTTAGATCCTTGATTTAATAATTAAACTACAAGGAGAGGCAACATCCCCTCCCTCTTAATTTGGGGCAATTATTCTAGGCTCACTAGCTTTTGAGCCAGTTCTTCAGTATCCGCAGGTGAGAAAAGCCCTCTGCAGATGCTGCTCCGTGGACCTCAGGCTAGGTGCCCGGGCAGTGGGTGCGAGGCGTGGGGGCGTGGCAGAATTTGGGGGCAGAAGTCCAGGGCGCACTTAGCAGAAGGAGCAACAAGGCTGGCCTTCCACGTTTCCGAAGGAGTGAAGCCACACACATCAGTGCTTTAAGGGGCCTGGGAGCAGGCCACCATGAGGGCTTTAAGTCTGGAGTCTAAACTTATCTAACTGCACCACTGGCCTCCTAAGCTGCAGCTTTTTAATCTTTTTCTGCTTTTCCACTTTTTGCTTTGCATTTTATTGGCTGTTTTGTGGGCTGTTGCAAACTGTGCAAGAGCTTTGGCTGTGGGACAGTATTGACATGAAACAACAACAAACAGCAAGAACAACAACCACTGATACGGTGTGCGCCTAACTCTACAGGATCGGCAAGGTGCAAACATAGGCATGTACAGCTGAACTAGAGTTGCTGAGTGTTCCACTTTACAGAGGACAGGTCTCTATCTGGAATGCTGTCAGAGGGCAGTGCTTTACTTGAAGGTGCCCCTATTTGTAAGTACCCTGTGGATGATGGGTTGTCTGGCCCAAGTCAAGCTGAAGTCTATTAAAAAGGCAGAGGAGGGGCCTTAAGGTTGTCCGACAGGAAACTGGTCATAGTCTTCCCTGCAATAGTAAAGGTATTGCCCTTCTATTAAATTTCTGCTGTTGTTTCTAAATGTGCATCTATGCATATAAATTAGTGCATCCAAGTATTATGCAATTTAGTGACCTCTTTTGACCTTTCTTTTGATGATGCTCCTCTCCTCTTCTCCTCTCCTCTCCTCTTGCTCCCACATAATCATTCGCCCTAAAGTGAAGGGCTATTAGCCTCAATGCAAGCTTCTGTGCACCTGGGCTTGTGCAAAGGACTGCATGCATTCAGATATGCAGGCTTATGTTTCCCCTTAGTACATGATGCACTCAATGCACCAACATCCAAAAGAAGGATGCGCACTGTGTCAGGGTAGCAATGTATGAGAATTTAATTTCTATTTGTAAATCGTACAAATATGCCTCGTTCACAATGCTGAACACAAATGGAAGCAGAGGTGTTTTTTAAAGAAATGTTTCCAATTTGCGATCACATTTAGGGGGGAAAGTGAACTCTGAAAAAATGCACACTTTAGTCAATGGAGAGAAAGCATATACTTTTGAAAATAACACGCAGAAATTCATAGCTTTTCCATTCAACATGTGCACGTCTCCTGTTCAAACACGCTTTTAAAAGGGTCCACAGTGCTGAAGTGACCCAAAACAATCTTCACGGTGATTTTCAGAGAACTTAGGCGAGCTCAAACAGGGCAGGATTCTCGCTTCACTGATCAGGGTTGCTCCAGGAGACAAAACCCAGTGAACGTCACATATGGACTGCAGTGTCTGAAGAGGATTCATATTTATTTCCATGCCATGAAAGTGTCACTGACTGATTCGAACACACCAATCTTCCGCTACAGTCACAGAAGCGGACTGTTCGAGCTGACCATTTGACAAGCGTGTTTCATTTCCGTTTGACCCTCATTCTGCAAGCTGAAGCCGTAGCTGCATAAATGCAGATATCAATCATGCAGAGACAGTGATGTGTTTTGCAAATGTTACACAAACGCTGCCATATACACACTCGTGCTCCAATCAGCATTCTGACAAACAATCTCCAGGGAAAGATTGCTGCTGTCTTTTGTTTCTGTGGTCTTCATTTCCTTGACACACTTTTTACATTTTTATACCATTAACTGAGCTGGGGGGAAGAGATCAAATTTTCTTTCACTCCTATGAACATGAATGAACCTCACAGGAGGGGAAGCATTTCATGGAGATTAGTACTATCCATAATGTTAGGCTGCAAAACATCCAATTTTAGCAAACTTTTTAACAAACCTAGCAGCATTTTCTTCCCTGCAGAGGTATTTTATAAGGATGCAAATTTCCTTACACACTTACCCCAGGGTCTGTATAAATTTTTGTTCCACACTTTTAGTATGAGATGGTTCATGGTGTATGTCTTTGCAATCTATTTTGCATGAACCTATTTAGTTAGACTAACCCATCATCCTCGGTATTCACTATACTGAATCAATATCAGAATGGTGTTTTCTGTACTACTGCCTAGTTTGGATTTCCAACAGATTATTCCCAAGAAGAGCCAAAGGACTGATCTTGGCAATGGGATGGTGTGGCCAGGTATTTCATTTCTTATGATGTGCTGTGACATCTTCTAAAAGTTATGCTGACCTTATGAATGAAAGCCCTCCAAAAATTCCCATCCTTGATGGAGGGCTCTCTTAAACTCAAGGCTGCACCTTCATTTGTGGAATTGATCCAGCTCATAACCAGCCTTCCTATTCTGCCTTCCATTTTCCCTAGCATCATGGTCTTTACCAGTGAGTCTTACCTTCTCATGGTGTGCCCAAAGTACAATAGCCTCAGTTTTGTCATTTTGCTTCCACTGAAACTTCTGGCTTGATTTGATCCAGGACACACTTATTCATTTAACAGATGATCAAGCCACTCACAAAGCTCTCCTCCAGCGCCATGTTTTGAACAGATCGATTTTCTTCCTGTCAGTTTTCTTCTCTGTCCAGCTTTCACACTGATGTGTAGTGATTGAGAACACTCCCCACTGATTTTGTCATTCAGATGGCCCTGCTGCTTGCACAGTTGGCGGTGCCATTCCTGGGGGCAACCTTAAAGAGCCAATGTGGTGCAGTGGCTAAGAGCATGGGACTGGGACTCAGGCAATCCGGGTTCTAGTCCCCGCTCAGCCATGGAGCCGACTGGGTGACTTTGGGCCAGTCACAGACCCTCAGCCCAACCTTCCTCACAGGGTTGTTGCTGTGGGGATAAGATGGAGGAGGAGAATGATGTAAACTGCCTTGAGCCCTTTGTAGGAAAAAGGCAGGATATAAATCGAAAAATAAATAAATAAATAAATAATTGAACATAACTCAGTGGTCTTGGTCTCCACTGAAACATCCTTACTCCTGAGAATCTTTTTCTAGTTCCATATATGACTCCCTTCCAAATTCTTCACTGCAATCTCATTTGGAATTGATAACTGAGCCAAAGTACATAAAATCTTTCACATCCTCAGTATTTTCATTGTTAATATTAATGTTGTGTAATTCATTTTTAAATTTCATTTGATAATCTAAAATACAATACTAAAATACATCAATACAAATACAAAAATACATCAATAACAATAAAAATTACAAAAAGAAAAGAAAAGAAATATTAAAAAATCTAGTGCATCCCTCCACCAGGACCTTGGCTACATAATAATTGATTATTCAATCCATTCTTCTTCTACATTTCCCTTCTTTCAAGACTACCCCCTTCCATTCAGAATTGCATAAAATCATCCGAAGGTTTAATACCACTCCCTTTTATTAATACATATTCAATAAAAAACCCACAAATATCAATGAAATCATTCTTATATGTTAGCCCTTTTTCCCCTTAATTCCACATGTTATCATATTTCAGGTTCTTTATACTATTCACTTATCTGAAAGTTCCATTTCTCCTTCCAATTCTTTGCTATTATTAATCTTGCTGTCGCTATTACATTTGCTATTAATACTTTAGTATTTCATTTCCAATTCTTTTCATAAAATATTGACAATAATGCAATTTCAGGACCTGCTTCAATATTTGAACTCAATATCTTGTAACATTACAAAATCTTGTAATTCTTTTGTAGTCGTTATTTCTTTAATGTTCAGCTGTAGACCTGCATTTGAACTTTTGTCTTTCTCTTTCATTTTACTTCTTTGCTGCTATCTTCCAGTAAAATGGTATAACTTACATATCTTATATTATTATTACATGTATTAATAATTGTATTAATACAATTTTCACTCCTTCTTTATCTGTTACTTATCCAACTTTCCATTCTGTGCACATATTGAACAGAAAGAGAGAAAAATACACCTTTGTCTGATGCCTTGCCTTTGGGAAACCATTTTATTTCTCCACCTTCTTGCATCTTCTTGTCCATGATACACATTATGCATCAGGACAATCAAAGGCTAAAGGACACCCATTTCTTTTGGGACTGTCTACAGCTTCTTACGCTCCACATAGGAGAAGACTTTGCTGTCATCTACAAAGCATATCTTCTGTAATTACAGTTGTCTAGTTGGTTGTCTGAAATATGTATGTATAATAAATAGATAGATGACTTCACAGAATTCTATGAGTCGTTGTTTTGTTTGTTCCTGACCACTAGGCCAATTTTTTCTACAACACTGAATTTTACTTCGTTTCCTATTCTGTGTTCCAGCCAGTCATGAATCTCACCCTGCCTTGTTTTGGTGTGCTATCATTTTCCTCTTGGATGCTTGCATAAAACTTTTCAGTTTCTGCTTCAGCATCTGTTGTTGAAGCGTAGACTTGAATGGTGGTTCTGTGGCTCAGTTTTCTGAGAGTTCTGATTGATGGGATTCAGACCAACTTTGTGTGGTAGCCCCTGTTGCCTGTGCTACAGCTTACCTCTGTATCAGAGCCACTTAGAAAAATAGAACCATAGAAACAGAGCGAGTCAGAAGGGACCTCCTGGGCCATCTAGTCTGACCTCCGGCACCACCCGTCTCCACTCACAACATGCCCACCATGTGCATGTCCAGCCTATCTTTGAACACCCGCACCGATGGGGCCTCAACGACCTCTCCTGGAAGCCCATTCCACACCCTCAGGGTCCTAACTGTCAGGAAATGCTTCCTGGCATCTAAATGGAACCTTCATTTCTTCTGAGTTTCTACTTGAAAAATGTCCCATTCTGGTGAACTTTAGCTTGTTCACACAAGCGCTGTGATGCTCAGCCATTTCAATCCCTGCTTTAGTTTCCAGTTTGCCTTGAATCACACATGCCATGTTTCTTGTTCCATGTGCCAGCTGTACATGTTGTGCAGCTTTGAACTTTCCTTTCACCTCCGTGCATGTCATCTCCTAGAACGCCTTGAGGCTTTGATCTAGCTGTGTCATTAGCAACAATGCTATTCGTACTTATCCTTTGCTCTTCTTCAGTGGTTGGTTGAGTCCCTTCCAAGGGGGGAGTCTCATTGTCTGGCAGTATTTTGGATTGTTTCATTATACGAGATTAGTACTATCCATAATGTTAGATTATGCAAGGTAAGAGTATTCAGAAGTAGTTTGCCACTGCCTTCTTCTACATAGTACCCACCATAGTTAGCTTGAGCGTCACTGCCATTTTCTGTGAAAGACTCTCCGCCAATGTTGCCTTCAATTCATGCTGCTGCCCAGTAGCTGCCCTTCAGGAGTTTCTCTGCTCCGATCACCATTAGATAAATCCACTGTCTTTTGCTGAGGTGACCATTAGTCCTGAAAAGCATGGCTGCCTCTTAGTCTGGTGTCTCTGCTTTGACCATTCCACCGTAGGTGACCCTGCTAGGAGACCAGCCCAGTGAGAGAGTCTGGCTTCCTGGCAGCATTGTTTTCTGCTTCCCTGATACCCTCAAACCCTCTCATCATATGAAGGTGTACATCCCAGAGGGGTACTTCCTTCATTACTGCTCCTAATTTCCTTTTTTCTTTTTAAATAGGGGAATAATAATGATCAAAATTGAGGGTTTGTCTAGAGCAGGTAAAAATAGCAGACCTGGAGAGCAGAGCCCCTCCCACACACATACACATCAAAAAAGTGCTAACATGGTGTGAAAGCACAAGTGTTGTTGTGTTAATGAATGGGTGCTGAGAAACCACATTTGCCTCCTAATGGCTTCTTCAAACTTAAAATGACCTTTAGGAACAGTTTGGCAAGATGGTAGAGACCTGCCTTATTGTCAAATCAGGGAACTTTTAATCTAAACTGTTCTGAGAGAGGAAAGAAGGATATCCTTTAATTTGATGGATCATGCCAAAATAGTTCTTTAACCAACCAAGATAAAAGCATCCCCCCTTTTTTTCTTGTTTTTTCCAAGAGTAACCCTTTTGTCATATCCAGAGATCCATGAATGTATTCCAGAGCACTTCTTTAAAGGCAGAAAGTTCTTGACTGCACTTATTTCCACAATAATCCTGTAAGGTAGGAGGACAAATACCCCAAGGTCCAGTAACAGCCAAAGAGAAAAGAAAAAGAAAGGGACAGAAGTTAGACTTGGTAATAGGCCCTTGGTGATGAATTTGTACAGAAACATAGAGACAAAGCGAGTCAGAAGAGGACTTCCGGGGCATCCCACGGAGCACTTGGATTCCATCTAAATTAGGGGTGCACACAACTTATTGGCTCTAAGAGTCACAGCAGGATGTCTTGAAATGACTCCAGGAATTCTAGAATCCACATTTCAGAGCACGGCATCCATATTCTTTTCTCCATTAAATATTATTCAAATGTTGTTCGTTTTCCACCTTAACATTGTTCAAATATCTTTCTTTCTTTGTATGGTGTGGCGTGGTGGGGCTTGGCTGCACTATTATGGCATAATTAAAATACAGCGGTACCTTGGCTCATGAACTTAATCCTTTCCACAACTCTGTTTCTGACCCAAATTGGTTGTGACCCAAGTCAAATTTCCCCGTAAGATTCAATGTAAATAAGGTTAATCCGTTCTGTAACTATTTTTTTAATCAGAAAAATTTGAAACAAAGTGGCAAAGAACAACAAAGTGACAAAGTACTGTACAGTACAGTGGAGAACACTAACCTAGGTGTGGGGGAGGTATTTGTTTTGAGGGAGGGTCCCCCGCCATAAGGACATTGGGGAGATCTTTTTCAAGGGTTTCCTCTCTTCTTTGTCTCTTAGCTGCAGGGTCAATTTTGGTGAAAAGTCTATCTATAGTCACTTGTGTTTTCCTGCGCTGCATAACCCTCCGGAAATGAGAGACCACGTTATCATTCATCAGATTCAACACTCTGTTCCAGTTATGTTGGGGTGATGCCTCTCAAAGAAATCCTAGCACTCATTCCATTTTCTCATAATGGATTGCATCACACCACTGCTAACCTCCTCCCCGTCTTCCTCTTCCTCAGTGGAATCCTCCTCAGCAAGTGCCTTCCGCTGCTCACTCTGGAGTTCAGCAAGTTCTTCTGTCGTCAGCTCCTCTATGTCTTCCCTGCACGAACGCAACTGTGATTGTGGCCATCTCCCCATTCGGGGGTGGGGGTGGGGAAGAGGAGTTGGCCACGATCTTGGTTGCTACCCAATGTGGAGTTCATGACCCAATCTGGTCGTGAACCAAGACGCTCGTGATTCGAAGCACCACTGTAAATTTGAAAAGCATGGAAATACGTACACATTTTTGTGCTGATTCCCCACCCCCCCAACATCACAAACTGATGTGGGCATGGGATGAAATGAACTTAAGACCAGATAAATAAGAAATCTGGGAAATCAGAAATTGGCATTGTTGTCCATCCCTTCTCCTTGGAATTAATTGCATGTGTTCAGGCATGGGTGGGGGAATCTGTGTCATGGGGAGTGGAAATGACCCCTTGCACTCCCTAAAAGTGTCCTGGGTCCCAAGACAGAGTTACTTGGTCCATAACAGCCAATTGGGTGTTTGTGTTTACTAAAACACTGCACTGGCAAATGAATGCATTTCCTTGGCACCAAACCCAGTGATGCATGGGATCCTGCAGACTCCCTTTTGAGTGCTTATTTTGTGAGGAAGTAAACACGTTAGAGGAAGAACCACAGCAAATGCATCAAGAACTCAATAAAGAATTGATCTTCTGAACGAATGTAGATGAACATTGCTCAAAAGGAGATTTACAGGCAGAAGCCGATCATTTGGGTTTCTGCTCGCACTTGTACAATGGAAGCTGGGAGTGCCTGTTCACAGGGAGCTTTAGAGAGCGGAAGTGGCCACCACCTCCTATCCCAGAGACGTTCTATCGCAGAGGGCTGGGTGACATTTCTGGGTGTGAGCTAGGTTTCCTCCCTTCACACATCCAAAGCCACAGATCAGTCCTGCAGAAAGTTCCTTATTGACCAAAGCATTTCCCAGAAGCACAGTCATCTGGAAGGGATCTCTGGACATGCACAGGGCTCTTCATTGAACCCAAACTCGTATTTACCTCTAGGAACTCTCCTAATGAATATGTTTGGGCCCCATCCTTCCAGGAGGGGCCTCCTGGAAATAGGCACACCTCCTCTCTGCACGTTGGTCCTCTCATTGGGCCACCCTCCTCTGCCAGCATTGTGCCATGGGGTTGACAGCCAGGCCAACCTCAGGTCTGTCTGAGAAGCTCTCCTGTTCCAAGCTGCTCCCCTCACTGTACATCTTGCTTATGCCCAGGGGCTGCCTCCACTTCTCTCATATCAAGGTCTGCAATTGGCTGACATTCTGGCAGCCCCTTCTTCCTCTGATCTCATTTCTCACTCCCAACTCCTTCCAAGCTGTATCTCCCCTTCTACAGGGAAGGGGAGGGGAGGGGAGGGGACAGAAAAAATAGAAGCCAGGTCAGCTAAGAGGTGCCCAAAAATGCAATATTGGCTTTTTCCTAAGCTATTTTGATTATTTTGGTGTCCTGCGGTAGCTCCAGAGTATTCAAAGCATTTTAAAAAGAGACACAATGGCTGCTCTGGGTGCCATTTTCTTCTTCTTGTTTGTTTGTTTGTTTGTTTGTTTCTCTTTCTCTTTCTCACAGATTTTGGAGGCTAAGAGTGGAACTGTGGGGTAGATTTTGTAGTGGGGTGCAGGGTGATAAGGGGGACAAAATCCCCTTTCCATGTGCACCTTTCCCCCTGTTATGATGGTCCAGTTTGCAAGGGTGGCAGCAGGAAGGGGGCCTCTCCTGGTGCACGTTCCTCCTCCATTGGCTCCCAGCCAGTGGATGCCAGCATTCTGACCAGGCAGCTCCCGTGAGGAGCGCTGTGTCATCCCGCACCGTCATCCAGGGATGATGAAGCAGTGGCTGCCTCTGGTGTGGGGCCGGTCCTGGCTCCCCTAAAAGCACTCCTGTGAATGACATCACGTGATGATGCAGCGCTGCTCACGAGACACCACAGAGGTGTGAGGAAAGAGCAACGGCTGCATCTCGCAGCCCTTGTGACGCATGAGCTCACCCCTTCTCCATCCAAAAGGGCAGGCACCCACCCCGAGAAAATGTGAGAAAGCCTGCCCTAGCACCACCCGCAAACGGACGGTGAACAGAGGGAGGGGGCCACTTGGGCTCACCCCTGTTGGAAAGGAGCACCCCAAGCCAGGGTCAAGGATAAGCATCAAAAGCACGGCCTATGCTGCCATCCTGGTGGAACCACCAGCTCTTGTGGCCTTCTTTTGATGGGCAGGAATGGGGTGGCACCCTCACTGGGGAAGGGACACCTTTCACACCTGCTGCATCGCCAGTGCTGCACCATTCTGAACTCCATCACGTACCTCTCAGCCAAGAGTGTAAGCCTTCCTCCAGATAAAGAAAGAGGAACACAGCTACCCTCCTCGTCTCGTCTCTGTCTCTCTCTCACACACACACACTTGACATTCTGGAATCTTGGCTGCTGGTGGTCCCCTAATCCAAACAACCTCTCCTCCAGCCTCTCTCTGCTCCAGAGATTTCTCCTCCTCCCATGGAACTGCCCTGTAAACCTTTTGGCAGGTTTGCCTCTGAAAAGGCGGAAAGTTCACAAACATCCTGAACCATCAGACTAGTTCAGATGCCCAGCAGATCTACTCCTTCCCCTGCCCCAGCCCTGAGAGTTGTCAACATCTCCGTAATTGCAGGGCAAGAAGTCACACTGCTAAGCCATTAATTTGCTTATGCGATGTCATCTATTCTTATATCTCCATGGTTTTCAGCAGACACCAGAGGAAGATAATGTTTCAAAGCAACGCAGTGATGAAAATCACAGTGAAAGAGCAAGTCAAAGATGCTGGCACTGTTGCAACACTTGTAGCTGCTTTGCAAAGAAAAAATGGTTTACATGTGGTTTCTGTGGACATTAATCTGCAAGGCTGTCATTAAAAGGAAATGGGATTGGAAAGGGAGCTGTCTGCCAGCCATTCCCCATTAAATTCAGCTACTTTGGCACATCTCTAATTAAGAGACTCCAGCTTGAGTTTCAATTGACAAACCACTACATCTAAATGACAGACACTCAAGAATGCTTAAAGATCTAATACACTGAGATGGGGTGATGGTCGAGGTAATTCCGGGGAAAATTTCTAATTATTTTCCACTTCAGAGGTTAAAAGCAGTGCTGAATTAAATTGTCCACTTCAGATTTTATGTATTTGATCCAGGTAGCTGTGCTCTAAAAGCAAATATCTGAATCCAAATCAGTGACCCTTCACTCATGTGTGCGGCACGATGACACCTCATCGGTTCTGAAGTCATTCTCCAGGGCTTTGCCCCTTTGTTGTTTTGTCACTCAATATACCAGCGCTCCGCTAAACTTAATTTTCAGTGCATAACACAAATTAATCAACTGCTCGCCACTGGAGAAACTAAAAGAAAAAAGTCATCAGGGTGAATGAAATTCAGTCTGATGAACACTGAACTTAGATTCCTCTATAGTTTGAAAACTGAACTACAAAAGGCAATAAACACATGTTTTGTTTCATGTTTTAGTCAAAAGGCATGCTCAAAAACTGAAAAAATGAGCTACAAAGATTGCATTTTGAGCTAAAATAGTTTGAAAATGCCTGTGTAAGTATATTTAGCTGTGAATTTCCATTTTAAAATCATGAAGAGAGTAACTTACTACAAAAAGATGATCCTACCCTTATGATGCTGCACTAACACAAGCCAACACTTCCACAATGGAGCTGGCACATGCTGGGGCGGTGGGTAGAAATAGCGATTGGCTGAATTCTCAGCAGTGCTGCCAAATTTGGGCAATAAATCTGCTCTGGAAGTCTTCAGACCTTCAATAAAACAAGAACATGAGTAAATAAAATAGAATGAAGCTGTGAGAAAATTCAGGTGGTAAAACAGGAGCCAGAAACCTGTAACCATCCAGTGGTTGTTGTATCATAACTGCCAACACCAGCAACCACCAGTAATTGAAGTCTAGGATTGCTCCGCTGGACTCAAGTTTCGGGGAATTAGAGTTTGTGGACTACTTAACCACAGGAATCTCCTCTTTCCATTTATCCCACTACATTGTAAGGTGGCCCAGCCTTTCACTTAAGCCAGACCTGCAGCTGGTTGCAAAAAGCAGCTTTCTGTCTCTTGGACTGAAGTAAAATGCCTGTATGGTTTGGCTGAGTGGGCCTCCATTCCAGTCTGACCATCATACCATCCCACTACAATATGAAGCGGGGTCCTGGCATTTCCACTACCATTCAGGGTTGTTAGTAGAAAAACAGGGCTAGAGGTCAATCCATTGATTGCTGCTCCTTCTGACCTTTTTAGAGCATTACAGCCATTTGTGCAGGTATTTTACATCTTGTATTTCTCATTCCTCCATTAAACAGAGAAACAGAGCGAGTCAGGAGGGGTCTGCTGGGCCATCTAGTCTGACCCCCAGCTCCACATGACATGGCATGTCCAGCCTATCCTTGAACACCCTCACCGATGGGCCTTCAACCACCTCCCATGGAAGCCCATTCCACACCCTCGGGGTCCTAGCTGTCAGGAAGTACTTCCTGGCATCCAAATGGATCCTTGGCTCCCTGAGCTTTGCTCCATCAAAACACACCCTGCCCTCTTCTGCATGAGAAAAAAAGGTCTCTACCTACCTTCACATGACACCCCCTCACATACCAATATGTCACCAACAGATCCCCTCAGAGCCTCCTCCAGACTGAAAAAACCCAGCACCCTCAGTCTTACATCATATGGCTTTCTCTGCAATTTGGCCAGCATCCTTGTTGCCCTTCGCTGCACCAATTCCAACCTGGCTATATCCTTCCTGTAATGTGGAGCCCAGAACTGAACACAATACTCCAGCTGCAGGCACACCAGAGTTGTATAGAATGGTGGTAATACCTCTCCCGATCTAGAGGCCACACTTCTGGCTATGCAATCAAGGGTGGTGTTCACCCTCTTGATTCCCACGTCACACTGCTGACTCATGTTTAGCCTGCAGGCAACCAGCACCCCGAGGTCCCTTTCACAGGTGCTGCTCTCCAGCCACTTGTCCCGTAACCTGTACTCATGGTACCCATTCCTATGCCCCAAGTGCAAGACCTTGCACATCTGCACTGAACACCAACCTGTCATCTCCTGCTCACTTCCATAGTCTGTCCAGATCCTTCTGGATCTGGAGTCCCTGCTCCTCAGTTGTGGCCATTGCTCCCATTTTAGTATCATCTGCAAATATGATCAGCAGGCTGGTCATCCCCTCTTCCAGGTCATGGATGAAAATATTAAACAGGATCAGTCCCAGGACAGAGCCCTGGGAGACCCCGCTCATCAACAGCCACCATCCTGATGATTCCCCACTAATGGTTACCCTCTGCTTTTGGTCAGTCAGCCATGCCCTAATCCGCCAGACAGTGCCTTGGTGTATCCCAAAACTCCTCAATTTCTCAACCAGGATATCATGCGGCACTTTGTCAAAGGCCTTGCTGAAATCCAGGTGAACCACATCCACTGCATCTCCTCCCTCTAGCCACCTCAAAACCTTGTCATAGAATTCCACAAGGTTCATCTGGCAGCAGCTATTTTTGCAGAAGCCATGTTGTGTGGCCACCAGCCTCCCTTCACTATCTACGGTTACTAGATCTCTCACTTCCATGAGTTTTTTCCATTGTCTTTCCTAGCATGGACATAAGGCTAACCAGTCTGCAACCCCTCCTGTCCCCTCTACTACCCTTAATTTTTTAATGAGAGCAAACATCTAAAACCAAACAATGGATACATGGCACCATCAGTGTGTGCACATCTTCTGTAGGAAGCATCCTGTTAGGATGTAATCAAATGGCCCCTGCCTTTGATGTGTGCAGGCCTCCAAACTTGGGGACTTTTGTGCAGCCCATGGCCAGAGCAAGCTGGCCTGCCACCACTGGCCTTCATATCCCATGCATTTTATCCAAAGGTCCCTTTTCATCATCTAATAAAGCATCAGGGAGTCAGAAGGAAAAAGACTGGGGCACTGATAGAAATCCATGTACATCAATGTCCCCAGCCTCTGCATCTCCCCAACCCTGGCACTTCCCTCTTTTTCCATAGACGTTTGCACCTTTGGAAAAATATCTGATGTGCTGAGACAACAGGGGGTGGAGGGTTGGCGGTAGGAGTCCCAGTACCAAGAACAGAGGATGGTTCTCTGGCTTATGAAATGAATAAAGGGATAGAAAACCAGCAAAACAAGATCTGAAGTTATTTCTTCTTTATAAAGTCTGAACTGGTGACTTTGCTTCTCTGCTATGCGCCAAGCCTTTCGCAACCAGGTTTCCACTGAAATTTCTCTGCTAACTTTCCAATGTCTCACGAAGACCAACTGCACCACCACCAGTAAGCACAGAATAAGTTCATTGTGTTGCATTGCCCTGTTTTTCTCTTCAAATGTGCCCAGTAAGGCTATTTTGGGATCTTTAGGCATCAGTTACTTGAATGGATAATGAAATATTCATTGGTACCTTAACCCAATGCTTGTTTTGCAATTCTCCAAGGTTCCATCGAGAGCTGTACGAATCGAAGTCCAATTGCTTTATCCAGAAATCACTTTTTGTTTACTGTATTCTGGGGGAAAAGTGCATTTCATGATGCCAAAAAAACTGCATGTTTTGTTGTTATTTGTCAGACACTTCCATTATCTTTTCTAGTATTTTCATTGTGCATTTCAAGAAAACTGTGAAGCATAACAAAATACTGATAAAAGAAAACATGTAACATTTAAGCAAAATAAAATAAAGGGAAACAACCAAAGAACAAGGTTAAGATGCATCACTTTAATAACCATCATCAACTATAGCCTTAAGAAGCAGTTTTAGAATTTCCTGGATCTAACATACCTCGAATGGCATGGAAATCAGTATACATTTCATTAGTCTGTATACAACACTCATCTCTTTAATGGTTGACCAAGAAACAAAACCTAGAATTTGAGACGTGAGAATCTGTGGAGGTTGTAAGGAAAAGTATGCATATGTTAATCTTAATGTCACTGGGGGGCAGGGAAGTTTTATTATGAAAGATTAACAATGTAATAAAGTAATAATACAAGGAAGAAATTGAAATTGATGCAACTGATCCAAAGAGCCTGACAATACGAGGGCTTAGTCTATGGCTTATGAATATCAGAACTTAGTCATGGAATGGATTCTTCACCTACAGATCCACACACACACCCAGTTATAATTTGCACGTACAAGGTAGAGGAATGTATTCAGGGAGCATCAGGACGTTGAGAAAAAGAATTAGATGAGAATCTTGACACCAAGAGATTAAGGGGATATTGGGAGGAAATCAAAAGTTCAATACAGGAACATGCAATATATGCAAAGCTTATTGGTTTTCTTCCTCTTGAGAGGAGCCATGTGATAGCTTCCAGGGGTGTGGAGGGGTGGGGGAATGGGGAAAATAGGCTCTTGAGTATGCCCCAGTTTACTTCAATGGCTGCTTGCAGTAGGATTTGCAGGAACTGTGCAATAGGTATCTCTGGTCAATCCAGTTCATTAATGGGATGCTTCTCCAAGCAATGGTCAGTGTGGTGTGTTACAGGGGTTCAGAGTGCAATCCATGCCTGTTTAGACAGAAGCTCCTACAAAGCCCAGCATTCCCAACCAGCCATGTGGGGGGATTTCTATATTTATTTAAGACTTTTATATACTGTCCACTACCGAGGTCTCAGGACGGGCTTACAATAAAACAGAGCAGAGCACAGCATCCTAATTGATGTTCTATATAATAAGGCCTCCCATTAAAATCAGACTCAAACCTTATAATAATGGGAAAAATAGAAAGGTTTTAGCCTGGCACCAAAAGGAATAAAGTGTTGGTGCCTGGAGAACCTCTCTGGGGAGCATATTCTATAATCAGGGTGCCACCACAGAGTGGCCACCCTCCTAATCTCCTTCAAGGAGGGCTCCCCCAAAACTTAAGGGGAGGGTAGGAATGCTGATAGTTATAGGACTCTTACCCTTCCCCCACTGTCTAAACATGAATCAAAGTGAACCCTGACGGGGACGGGGCGTTATGCTCACATGACTCCAGTCCTCCGTCAGCTTCACTGGCTTCCCATTGAAGCCCGGGCCCAATTCAAGGTGTTGATTATGACCTACAAAGCCCTAAATGGCTTGGGTCCTGGCTACCTGAACGAGCGCTTACGTCCGTATATGCCCAACCGCCCTTTGAGATCTGCAGGAGAGTTCCTTCTCCGGGAACCCTCCATGAAAGAAATTAGGAGAGTAAGTACCCGGAGGAGGGCTTTCTCTGCGGTGGCGCCCAACCTATGGAATTCACTCCCCAAAGAGGTCCGCCTGGCACCGTCGTTACTGGTTTTTCGGCGCCAGGTAAAGACCTTTTTATTTAAACATCATTTCAATTGTTAAAACATATGATCTGGCCAGGGCAACTTCTTCTTCCTTCTCTTTCTCCTCCTTTATTTTTATTTTATACTGATAATTTTAATTTTATTTTTGTAAATCAATGTATTCTTTGTATTTTTATATTTAATGGTAATTTATTATGTACTATTGTATTTCAATGTATTTTATCATGTTGTAAGCCGCCCCGAGGTTTCGGCAAGGGGCGGCATAGAAATGTTATAATAATAATAATAATAATAATAATAATAATAATAATAATAATAATAATCTATTGATTTATTTAATTTATATGCCACCCAATTAGCCATAGGCTCTCTGGGCAGCTTGCACATAATCAAAACCACAGTGTGGGGGAAAGGGGCAGAAAATCAGGCTATAGGTATGCTTACTTGCAGGAATTATACCATAATGGAGCTTAAAATAGCTTTCAGGAACAAAGAGTGGGATTCCATATAGCTGGAATTTTCTTTGGGAAAGCATCTCTCTAAGCCTTAGGGCTATTTGGGAGGGGAGGGTGCTATTATTCTTAAATGGTCTAGTTTCTCTTCTTTGTTTCCTTCCTTTTTCCCTTTACACATAATATCCTTGTGGCCCACCAACACATTTTAAAAATTTCAAAGCAGTTATGGCATACCTAATCCATCTGAAGTGAACTTTAAGATTGTTTGTTCGTTTGTTAAATATCTTCCTCACTTGAACCACAGTCCACATATATCTCCTGTGGCCACTTAGATGAATGTCATGGGAGAAGAGGACAAATAGGGATGTTAATTTGCATAAAACTAAATATACTAATTTTATGAATAAATTAATGAAATGTACACATCATTCTAGTTTACATGGAATTGATATTCAAATTAGCCAGTTCAGGTCCTGCTCCCAAGGAGTCCAAAAATATGTACACACACAACTACACAATGCAGCCCTATTTAGGTAAGCAAAGGAAGGTTACAGTTAATGTGTGCAAAGGTTCACCTCTTTCCCAGCCCCTTTCCCTGGTAGCTTGTCTATGTGGATACTGTGATCATCATCGGAGCCCTTCTCCCTCGTTCCAGCTTCGATGGAGGCTTGGAAACTAGCAACAAGAGACAGGGTCTTCTCAGTGGTGGCCCCCTGTTTATGGAAACATCTCACCTTGAGGCCTGATGCTAATGCTGTCATCTTTTTAAGACCACCCTCTACTCCCAGACACTTAACAGTATACAGTGTCATACGATGGGGTACATTTATGTTAGCTGTCTGCATTCATCAGCCTACTGTTTTATAGAAATTGTTTTTACATTTTGCATATTGAACCTTAATGTTGGATTTTATTATATGAATGTGTGCTTTGCATTGGATTCTTGTGAACCACCCAGAGCTATTGTGTGGTATAGAAATGAAATAAATATTGATGAATAGCTGTTCAAAGAGGAAGCACTTCTGCCTGCATGGGATTTCCCACAGGAAAGTGGGATGCTGGAAATCCATACTGGAATTTTTCAGGATGCTGGAAAATCCACACTGGGCTTGACCTGCAGAAATGCCAGGAAGAAGATGAACACTGTCACCTTCTAATCCAGGACAACTACAACTCCCATCACCCTGAATATCTGAGTAAGGATCGGGGTTGGTGGGAATTGTAGTTCCATCAGGAGGGCACAGGGTTGCCTACTCCTGTATTGCTGAATGATCAAAAGCACTGGTGCACAGTTACAAATACTGTTTCAGAAGTTGGCAACTTTAGCTCAAAGCAGCAAAGCTGTTATATTGAAGCTCTCCTATGATCTAATCAATAGGTAATTCTAGGAATGGGACTGAGAGAAAACAACACCTAAGGACATTTCAATTATTTTGGTTAGGCCACACTCCAGGTAGTAAAAATAGATTGGCTTCTCCTGCTGGTAGCAAATTCTCATCTAGACAGCAGCAGTGGGACAATATTTACAACTCTCTCTGGAAAGCGATACCTTTGCTGCTAAGTGAAGTACAATTATTTGTGAGAATGTTAGGACAGAAAGGGGCAACAGAAAGACATGGATTCAGCTACCCCACATTGGACAGGCGTGTTTGCAGGTGCACAATCTCAGCCTGCTTTCACTCCAGCATTAGAGACTGGAGTCCTACAGAAATTTGACTTTTCTCCCATGCCTTAAGGGCAACATGTGGAAAGAACATGTGGCGGGCATGTCGTGAGCGGAGCCGGCTGGAGCTGGGGGTCAGACTAGATGGCCCAGGAGACCCTTCTGACTCGCTCTGTTTCTGTGTTTCTATTACTGGGACAAGCCCGTACTTCCTGTGCCTGGGAAGCAGGAGACCTCCAAATCTTGGACCAACTTGTTTCATTCCTCGTCCTATAAGTCGGAGCCCACATCCCCTTACATTTCATCCATATATCCAAGTCCAGGCCACAGTGTGGCTCCAGTTCAGTCCCAGTTCTGAGTGGCTCCAGTTCAGTCCCAGCATGTCCTTTTCCTGGAGACCAGTCTCTGGCCCTGGGCATCCTTGAAAGGCCCGCAAGGTCTTTATTCAGCTTGGCTCTGGTTGTCAGGGATATGGAAAGATTTGGTTCAATCAGCGAAACTAATAACATGGTGGAGGTGCTGATAAATAACTTCAGCCATGCCAAATATTTACATGCAAACATATCTGGCATGAATACATCGCTGTGGGGTACTCAGAAAGGCCCCCTCCCAAAACCCAACCATAGCGTTTTTAATAACATTCCAACATGAGCTACATAGATTAATACTCCTGCAGTTATACTTTCTGATTCTCCTCCCACTGCCCCCTTAATCTTGTGGTAAGATCCTCATGTTTCTCATTTTTCACAGCCCCTGTAAATCTCTTTCTGTCATAATCCTTCAGCATAATTTTTCCGTTGTTTAATCTGGGATCCTAGTCAATGAGGGAGCACCCTGGAACATGATGAGGTCATGGCACTACCTAGCCAATCAGACTTGGGGATGTTATAATGTCACTGACTCCACACTGGCTTTACTTAGACTGTCTGCAGGGAGAGGCCACATCACTGGAAGGTGAGAAACCCAATGTATCAAACAGGAGGCAAGCACCCTCATGGGAAAAAGCAGCTATAAATGACTGATTGGTTTGTTATGGCTTCAATCCAATACACACTTAGCTGCAAGCAAGTCTCACTGAATTCATGGCATTTCCTTCTGAGTAGACAAGCATCACCTTGCAGGAAGGGCACAATCCAAGGTGCAGTGCCCTCGCTGCCCAGACTCCTCTGAACATGGAGGTTTGCATGATCCTATGAAGGGAACGTCATAGGATCAAGGTGCACCTTGATTTTTATCTTGATGGCTGCTTTCAGCAGGCTAGATAATCTACCAGGGAGGGGAGAGAAAGGAGCCTGGGGTGCCATCCCTGCATGCCCCCTTATGCTCCCTGATGCTCACCAGCAGCCTCAGATGGACAGCCCATGCAGCTCTTTCCAGGCTGGCCTCTGTGGGTGGGGAGGGCAGTAGGGGTGGCCTTTGGTCTTTGGAGAGCCTGCTGTAACACCCCTGGATTTTGGAGCTGGGGCCACCAACCATCCTAAAGCCTCCTCAGTGGAGCATGTACATAGGCCACAGGATTGCACCCTAAACCTTACATAATCCCCCTTCTACTCTCAATCTGATCCTCACAACAACCCTGTGAGGTAGGTAGGGCTGAGATTCAGTGACTTGCCCAAAGGCACCCAGTGCGCTTTGTAGCTGAGTGGGGACTAGGACTGAAATCGCCTGGATCCCAGTGCAATGTTCTAATCATGACACTACAGTGGCTCTGTACTACCTGGCTGTTCAAGAATTCCTGAGTTCGGCACCTATTGAGAATGCCTAGTGCAATGCGGTAAAACTGAAAAAATCAACAGAACTGCCCGGAGGTAAATTATTCAGCAGTGAATTATTCCACCCAGAAGGCAGGGCACCTCTCCCCAGACTGAACCTCTGATCCCATGTGGAGAACAAGATGAAACTTAAAGAAGAGAGAGAGCTGAGAATGTGTTGAGGTCAGACAGCCGGGTGGGCATGGTTCACCAGGGAACTGCTTGTGCAGCAGAAACAGCTTAGAAATGAAGAAGCGCCAATTAAAAATTAAGCCATTTTAATAAATAAATTATCAGTCCATATCAAAAGACAGAGGAACACCCAGCTGGCAGGGGCCGCACAGATACAAAATACGGTGAAGAGGACCCGGTATGGCTGTGCAAAGAAAAGAAAAGCAATCCACCGGAGAGACATGAAACATCCTGCAGTGATTAATGGGTCTTTCTATGAAAATAGCATTTAAGCACCCGTCTATTTTTCTTTCTTTTTTAAAATGCCACTACTTGGTAGATCATGACGATGCTCATTTATTGCCGATAACATGGGCACTTGCAAGCTCTGGTCACAGGAATGCAGCAATACGTGCTGTTACAGGAGAGCCAGCCATTGGCAACCATGCCTGGAGCCTTTCAGGAAATGAGAAAGAGGGAATTAGGACCCTGGGGAGCCTGAGTCCCTTCCTGACTGCATGGTGAGAGTCGGCGCTTTGGCATTGCCTACAAAGGCTGTTTGTGGAGCTGGCTGCAGAAGAGAATGGAGTGACCGCTTCGGCTGCTAGAAACAGGGGCTGGAAACTGCGAAGGCTGCTGTGTGAAGCAAGGGCTGCTCGCCTTCGGTGGAGAATGCTAAGGCTACAAGATATTTAAAACTCCACACAGGCACACATGGCTTGAAGAGCAAGGCAGGGAATCGCAGCAAATAAAAGTTCAGCAAAGGCTTCATTCATCTGGGGGTTTCACTGGCAAGAGCAATTCAGGACTCAGAGCTAATGGCGAGCTCTGGATGCATCAGGGAGCCTTGGGGCACACGAAAGAGTATATTCCCTGGCAGCCAGGGTGGAGCCAGGCACGTTTTTCTTTTTAATATAGTGCTATATCACAGAGGTTCAGTCATGCTTTCAGTCTGCAAAAACCTGGCCTAATTTGCTCTCCTTTGTCATGTCTGGCACATAGGCAGCAGGTTCCCATGGCTTGAGCACCAGGACCAGAGTGATGGAGGGAGGCGAGGGCCAGAGGCAAAGGGCAGGTCAGACACCCAGCAGAGCATGGCAGGTGCAAAGGTGAGGTCAGAGCAAGGCACCAACGGTGAGGGCAGAGGCAGGAAGAGGCAGGCTCAGAGGCCCAGTCAGGCATTGCAGGACCAGAGACAAAGACAAGGGTCAGGCACCAGGTGCAACGGGTCAGAGCAGAAGAGGGACGGAGCCAGGAGCAGGTAGGAGTCAAGTCACAGCTGAAGAGGCAGGAGCAGGAGCCCAGCACAGCCGTCCCAAAGGCCCGTTTTGTTGTGGGGAAATGGGGAGAACAGGGAACGGTTTTACAGAACCTTCTGGAGTGCCCAGCTGTACCTGCACAATCACACACGCTCCAATCTTGCAAGGTCCTGCAGGACTGAATCTGGTCCTGCAGGGACTTTCAGGGAGAACCACCATGAGGTTTCAGATCCAGGGGCTGTGGCTGTAAACAGTTATTTCTTGCAATCTTATCATTTCAGATTTGTTTTATTAATTAAATTTATTGCATTGGTATAAAAGCTGCCTACTAGCATCACGCTCTCTGGGCAGCCATTACATAAAAGTGTAAATAAAAATTTCCAATAAAAATGTGTTTATGAGTCACAAAATTTGCTAAGCCCTTACTTTTCTGGACTTGTTCTGCCTTATTCAGCTGCTTCTACACTCACCTGCAATGTTCCCTATAAAGGACAACATGTTTACCAGAAGTCTTCCAAAAGTTGTATAGGAAGTGCGGAGGTCTTCCAAAAGTTTGGAAGTGGATACAATCCATTGTTAGGGCTCCTTGGTGCTTTTCTACAGGAAACATTTACTGATCACTCATGATCCCTCCCAATTTTTCCCAAACATTTCTGTCCCTTTCTTTTTTTAAGAATGAGGAATGTGCACATTCCTTGCTTGTTTTGCAAATTGGCTGTACTTCATCGCCACCTTGTGGTTGTGTAATTTAATATCTACGCAGGCAGAGAAAGCACAGACCCAAGGAAAGAGCATGTGGAAAGGAGCCAAATCTAATCCTATTAAGAACCTAGAAGCAAAGCCTGAGTAAAGTGACAGGTTAAAAGCCTCGTGCAGAGAAGGTCATGCTGTATCCTGGTCTTCCCTTGAGCTGTGATTCCTCTAACATAAACGGCATGAAGGAAATCCTGTACAGATCATAGAGATGGACTACATGTAGAAGGAAGGGGGTCATATCTGATGCATGAAGAGCAATTGATAGCTATTGTCAAGAAGGGGAGATATTTGAATTAAAAGTTGATAGGAGCTAGCTAAATATGATGGCAAAGTGATATTTGGGCATCCATTTTCTTCCTCTTCCTTTCCCTCTTCCTCTTCATCATTTAGTGTATCTATGCAAAGAGGTGTATTGCCTTGGTTTCTCATGACTCTGACCTTTTCCTGTGACATCTCCTTTGACTTCACATCTCAGTTGTCCCCGTATCCCAGTTATTGAAAGAGCAAGGCATGTTTCTTGTTTCTACTACTCATCGATAGAATTTTTATATATTATAAACAGAATTATTCAACATAGGCATTAAAATAATATGTGCCGGAGAGCTATGCTTGATGTACGTTCACTGGGGGTAGGGAGGCAGTTCCTCAAGGAACAATGGCAACTTTCCTTGCACACTATTGAAAAGGAAAAGAGCAGATTTAATCCTCTGTCTATTTCTCTGACATAGGTGGAGAAGAAACCTCTAGATCTTTGTTTTCCCCATATATGGCTGCAATTCTACCATCCCCGCAATCATATCTTCCCACATGGCCATTTATGCAAGTCCTGACTGTATGCATTTTGAGTGTGGGGGGGGGGGCTGAACTGTGCCCCCACCAGCAGCTGTCTGTGTAGCATAGGTGTGAGAAGGATCCTATCAGCACGCAGATACAGAGGCAGGGCTTCTAATGCAACTAGGAACCCTGGCCCGGGGTGCAGGTCTCAGAGCAGAAATCTAGGGTCCCACTCAACAGGGTGCCCCCACACACACACACACACACAACTGCTGACAAAACCATTTGAAGGAAGTAAATGCACATTAGCATTTCAAGAGCACTCATCCAAGTTCAGATTCTTAGTCCAGAAGCTAAAATGGTGCTCTTCTGGAAACTTTTCTCATATTTCTGGACGATTCTCATTCAGTTTGATAGGGAAGAAATTGCTTTTGAGGAGAAATCTGTTGGTGAAGACCATTCCAGGATAATGCTCGTGGGTTAGGTCTGGGTTCCAGTGCTTGCCTTACTTGGGAAGTTGCTGAAAAGTGTTTATCCATCCCCTTTCTTTCACGATAGCATCGTATCTCCTGCAGCCTCCGTCTTCCGCACTACAGGTAAAGCCGGGGGAAGAGATCGTGAGAAATTTCCTTCTGTGGGGCTTTCGCACCAGAATCTCAAAAGGCCATTTCTACACAGCTCTGATGTCTAATCCCTGAAAGAGCAAACAGCTTTGACCTAGATCACTGCTCATCCCACAACGGTGAGGAATTCATTTCCAGGCACTTGGAAGTTCCTTATGAATCATCAACCAACCAAAATAGCACCATTATGACAAGGAATTGGCATAGAATCAGTATAATTTCCTCTCTTACACCACTTGCAATCTTCATTTCATGACGATTACATTTTCAAACACCTCTCCAGCAGGACTTGGGGTAAAAAAATTAATTTGCTTAACATTCATTTGATATTAAATATTAAACTTTCAAAAATGCACTTAAACCTGCAACGGGATAAAAACACCTCTTTATTAAATAGTGCAGTAAGGGATTTCTCTTCGTTTCTTGAGCATAGACCTATCTGGAAAAAGAAATTATAAAAATTTAGCATGATCTTGAATAGGAAGACCTTTGAACTTAACGCAGTCCTCAGCATCAGTGGAACTGTGGAGTAAAGCACACACCCAAAGCAAATGCCGTTGCTGTAGCAGATCTTTCAGATGAAATCAAACACACAATTGGAAGAAAGCTCACTTGTGGCAGCAACCTTTCTAATATGGGAAATGTAATGCAATTACTTTTAATTACACTGAGATCCAGTGTGGTGCAGTGGTTAAGAACATGGACTTGGGACTCAGGTATTCTGGGTTCTAGTCCCTGATTGGCCATGGAGTCAACTGGGTGACTTTGGGCCAGTCACAGACTTTCATCCTGACCTACCTTACAGGGTTGTTGTTGTTGCGGGGATAAGACTGAGAGCAGCAGGAGGAGAATGATGTAAGCTGCTTTGAGTTCTTAAAAAAAGAAAAAGGTAGGATATAAATATAATAAATACTTACATATATTGATATTCAAAAACTAGGGATGGATGGATTAGTCTGTTTTCATGTTGCTAAAATGTGTGTCACATTTCATGGGTCACATCAGCCACACATTTTCACTTAAAATAACATTTTTTTTTATTTATATCCTGCCTTTTTCCTACAAAGGGCTCAAGGCAGCTTACATCATTCTCCTCCTCCATCTTATCCCCATAATGACAACCCTGTGAGATAGGTTGGGCTCAGAGTCTGTGACTGGCCCACGGTCACCCAGTTGGCTCCATGGCTGAGCGGGGACTCGAACCCAGAGTGTCTGAGTCCCAGTCCCATGCTCTTAACCACTACACCACACTGGCTCTCAAGCATTTTAAAAGCATGATGGCAGCTACCAAGTGGGGGAGCAAGGAGACAGAGACGCTTTCAGAAAACTTTGAAAGATACCCTTCTTTTGCCCTGAAGACACAAAGCATTTCTTCAGGCATCATAATTAATCCCCCACCACTTTTTCATGTATCTTTCTCTACTGATGTGCCCCTTGAGAATGTGGCCATCCTTATAGGATGGTATGGGTGGGGGAGTGTTGAGGCATTGCTTAGCTGAGCTGTGGAACTGCCAGGAATACGGAGGCTTTGGGTGCAGTGGAAAATTCTGCAGTGAGGTGGGGCAATCTGATGAACAGCAAAGAGGTGCAAAGGAGAGATGAACCATTCCTTTGAAAGCCAACTTAGCACTAGCTGGGAAAGGTCCCTACTGTGCCTGAAATCATTTTCCCCTTATTTATTGAAGATGCTTTTAAATTGGCATAAATTATTCTTAACTTAGCTCTGATTGAGAAGAAAGTGCAGCAAAGGCCAAATCTTGGGAGATTTATATTATGGAGCAGCTTCTTTCTCAGAACTTAATTCCTCCCTCTTTAAAGCATTAGAGAACCTGGAAATAGGGAGACAATATTTTCTTCCTGCTAGAGTTGTTTTTCATCACATATGGAGGATGTTTAGAAGGCATCAGTCAGACTACTAGTGAGCCTTGCAACTCTGCAATACACCATGGACGCTTAACACTACCAAATGGTTATGGCATACCAAAAGCTGTTATCTTTATTTTGGCTGAAAAGAGATTCTTAAACACTTCTGAGGATGTTTAACTGTCTGGCTAAAATGGTTGTGGGGGATCAGTGCCTGAGTGGGGAAGGGGCTTCAATAAATCCACTGGCCACAGCCCTGACTCCTCCCAAATTTGGCCATCATACATGAAAGTTAGCCAAATGGGTTGTCAGAAAAGCTTCAGGGATTGCCTGCGATTTTGTTTTTGAATGCATAGCTGAAGACCAGGCTGCCCTCTGCAGCCAGGGGCCATAACAGAGAAGCATGGCAGCCTGTTCAAGGCAGGGGCCAAGGGGGCACTTGGACAGAGGTTGGAGGGTGACTCCTGGCCTTCCCTGCCATTTGGCACTAGTGTCAATGTGAACCATGCAAACAGAAAAGCAACGAAGGAGAGCAGGAGTGGATGTTCTGGAAGTAGATTTTCAGCTTTCAAGGGATCTCAAAAACTTGAGGAATCCAAGATGAGGAGGAAACAGTATGCAGTACAGCAGGGCTCCTGAATCTTCTTAGGCGAAGCCCCATATTACATTTTGGAGAAGCTCTTGGAAGTGGGGCAGCCACATTGGTGGGGGATAGTAGCATATTTTGGACCCACGCTGACCCAAGAGGTCAGGAGAAGCATTTCAATCTTTTAGGATGAGGAAAAGATCTCTGTAAAGCTGGGAAGCCACCAAAGTACCAGAGAATCAGAAATGGAGGGTGGACAGGGGAAGGCAGCATGGTTGGTTGAACAACCCCAGATGCCAGGCTAGGAACTTAGTGGGGGTAGATTTGACCCTCGGATCTGGGGTTTGGCACCCCACCTCTCAGGAGATGAAAAGAAATATCTCTTCCTTGAGCCCTTCCTGGTTGCAAGGCCTGGAATTAGTGACACCCTATATGTCCCAAGCTGATGCTTTCCAGATGTGTTGCATTGCAACCCCCACCATTCCCTTGACTCCCTAAGCTCAACCCTGTCCTTGCAATCGAGCTAGACCAAGCCAATGTGACCCAATCATCCTTCAATGGCTGCTAGAATTTGAAACTGACCACCCACCTACCACAGTGCCAGTCAGCTTGTGTCCGCTGGGGATTCCAGCGCTGCCCTCTTCTAGCAGAAACTTGACCGCTGTGGTCCTTTTCCTGCAACTTTCATTTCCAGATCACTACCTCCCCCTGTTCCCATCCAGAAAGTCCAACCTGCCCGGTCATTATCAACTTCAGTGCATCCCTTTCCAGTGGATGCGGGTTCCATTCCCAAAGCTCATTGCTTTGGAATTTAAGTACTGATGTTACAAAACTGGCAGAGTTATTTCCCCCCTCAATCCCCCTTCACTCTTTGAATGGAACTTGTCCTCCTTCTTTTTCCACACCCCAAGGCATTCCCAGAATATGGTATCAGCCCCTGAATTTACGTCTGCACTCGGGAAAGTATTTCAACCAGCTGTCATGTAGCAGGCAGCAAATCTGTCTGTCTTTTCAGAGAGAGACCACGATGGCAGCCATGTTTGGCAAGTGTGTCGTCTTCATGTTTGATCGCCCCCTTCTAGACCACCACCAAACTTTGCTTCTGAAAACTGTGCTTCATCCACAGCTACATTTGCCTTTTATGTTCCTTACTGCACTCTTCACAATGACGTGGGATATTTTGCCATAGTTCACCCAAGCCTGGCTTTTCTTCTCCTTTCTAGCTTCTAGGAGAAACTGTGCTTCTAAATATGAGTTTAGCATATGGCATGGCCCCTTTCTGCAGTTTGTGCAAACACAGTGAAGGGAAACTAATCATGCAGGTAAATCGAATGTGCAAATAGTTGGCCAAAGTGTTTAATCCTGCCACTAGTTTCCACAATTCATTAAAGTCTATTGGAGTGAAATGGAGTTAGTTTACATTGCTGGGAAAAATAAAATAAAAACAATTGAGAACTGTTTTCCTCTTGTGCTGTTCTTTTAAAATATTGTTTGTCCTTGCCTTTATTTTTGTTTTATTTCATTAAAGCAGCAAGTGCTTCCCAAGAAAATAAGAATATCAGGTTGTGTCATTTAAAGTAGCACCTTCACCAATAAAACAGTTGATGGGGAAAGCTTTCTTTCCTATTAATGTAGACAAAATCATCCCCTTTCAATATTTATTTTCTCCATAAAGCCACCCACGCTTGTGTTTATGTTCACTTTTATTCCGGGACCATTAAATCATGGAAATTGGCTTTATCTACTGTGTTTCTGCAGGTATTGTTTAAACAGAAAGAAATATTTAATCGACAAAAATATCATGCCACACAATGGCCCAATCAGTGAAATGTGCCACAAAATTTATGCATAATTGAGATCCAAAGGATGCCATTGTCTGCGTGCATTCAGGTTCTTCATTTCCACAGCAGTTCACTCAAGAAGCTTCCTGGCTGCTTTTAAAGAAGTCCACATGCAAACAGAGAGAGAGAATGAAGTTATATTTTATACTAAACCAGGGCTGTTAAACCTCTGCAGTTCAAAAAGGGCCAAAATCCGTTCTGGAGACAGTGGTGGGTGATGCTGAAAGCAAAAAGGGAAGAGATAAAAATACCAGCATCGTTCCACTTCAAGCTTTTACTGACAGTAATTTTGCCTTAAGAGGAGCTCTTGTGGAAGGTGGGACCAGGTGGGAATGCACAACATATCAGAAATCAGCAAGCAAGTGGAAAGAGGGTGGAACCAGCAGAAAGAGCATGGTCATCCGCGGGACTTGGAAGGTCCAGATTTGGACCCCAGGTGGCCAGATTTGGCCACAAGTTGTGCACCCCTGTGCTAAATAGATGGCTGCCACCAGAAGCAATAGACTAGATTGTAGACCTAAGTTCAGTCTTACTGTAATCAAAGGGACAAGCAGATCATAACGTAAGTCAGGGACTGCATATCTGGAACTTTTCTTGTTCTTCTTTCCCCCCTAGAATCCAAAGATCCATCAGTTGTAGAAGTACAGACTAATGGCTCAGAAAGAGGAGTAAAATACACTTAAAACTAAGGAATAGGGCATCCCTGAGTATAGACGATACCATGGTCCTTTCATACAAATGCCCAGTCCATTTCCCCCATTAATTAATTGAACAAAGGAAGCCTTCCTAATCCAGCTCTACCTGTCACATCCAATCCAGCTGAGGTCGTGACTGCTCTAAACAGTGTCTGGATGGTGTGATGGGCTGGATGAGGCCAATAAATTGAGGCTCAATCCAGTATTGCTGGTCGGTGGGCCAGCTGTTCATGTAAGTGATATTTACCCTGACTTGGATGGGGTTGCACTCACCCTATGGGACAGAGCTATCCCTGGCATTCCAGGTGGCATCTGTGGCAAGGAATGCTTTCCTTCAGCTAAGACTGGTCCATCAGCTGCATCCTTACCTGGACAGATAGGTCCCAGCAACAGGAACCCATGCACTGTTAACCTCCTGTTTGGACTATTGTAACATGCTGTGCATGGGGCTGCCCTTGAAGACAATCTAGGCATTGCAATTTATCCAAAATTGAGCTGCCAGGCTGCTGACAGGGACTGGTAGAAGAGAACATATTGCACCCGTCCTATGTAAGCTACACTGGCCACCGATTGAAGCCAGGGCCCAATTCAAGGCATTAGCAATAACATACAAAGCCCTAGATGGTTTAGGGGCTGGTTATCTAAGGGAACGTCTCCTTCCATACGAGCCTGCCCTGACCGAAAGATCATCCACAGAGGTCCTCTCCCAAGAGCCCTCCTTTGAGAGGTGAGGGCAATGGTTACAAGAGGAGGGCCTTCTCTGTGATAGCACCTTAATTATGGAACTCACTCCCCAGAAGGATGAGCCTGGTGCCAACACTTTTGGCCCCAGGCCAAAACCTTCTTTCCCTCCCAGTTCTTGAATTAATAATGGTATTTTAATTTGTTGCAGCAAGTACTTTTAAGCGTTTTATTGTAATAATGGTTTTTAATTTTTCTTTTTTGTTTTTTCTTCTGTGTAAACCAACCTGAGATTTTATACTGATTTGATGGTATATGCAAACTTTTAAATAAATAAATAAATCTGTTCTGCCATTCACCCAGCAATCTCACTGTGGAGTCTTATCGAAATTCTGCATACGCCTGACTGAGTTCCAAGAGAAACCAAGCTTAAACGCTCTCGTCTGAATCCAGGCCAATGGGCCATTGAAAACAATCAAGCAGGCCACTGTGGCTTAAATAACCATTGCAGCTTGTTCAAACAAGCAGTGCTTGCTGGTACCCACAGCCACCCAGGTGGGGCTTGTCACCTTATCTGAATCCAGGAGGAGCAGTTTGTCTGAAGGGGAATCAAGCCGTAGTTCACCCAGCAGCAAGCCAGGAAGCTCGAATGTGATCATGCAGACTGGATCATTATATTTAGTTTCCCCACTCCATTTTCCTATGCAGTCTCAAAACATAAAAAATATGACGAGAATTGCTCCCTCGGTCCAGCAATATCTTGCTCAGTCTCCCTGTCTTCCACACAGACCAGGTAGATGCCACATGCCTTTTCCCTACCTTCAGTCCATGGATGCTGCTCGTGGGAGGTTGCTTCCCAACACAGGTATGTTCCCAACACAGGTATGTTCCATTTGACGTTAAAGAAGGCAAAGGGGATACTTAATCAATGGTCATTTCAAGTTACAATCACAATCTTGCATTGGTGGAGTTTTTCTCCTATGGGAACATGCACTGGTACTAGGGCTACTGAAAGAGCCAACAATATTGTTTGAGCAAGTCATCTCCACTTTATGAAGACTCTATTTATGCAAGCCTTCCAAAATGCCCTATGGGGAGGTGGAATGTTCCTGCACTTGAGTACAGGCAGAACCTTTGAAAGACACTGGGACAAGCAGATTCTGCTGCGCACTGTGTGTTTAAAGATTGACCAGCAGCAATAATGCAACATAAGACCCAGAGCCGCCTGGGGCGGTGGGTGTAAGTCCACACTTGTATGTATCTTTCTTTTTTTGAACTTGACAACAAAGAATATGCAAGATGAAAGAACATGTCTCAGTATTAAAGCTAATAAAGAACTTTCCTCTGGCTATATATGGCAGGGACGTCAGCTAAGTAATCTTACAGTGCAGTATGCTGAGTCTGAAGCCAAGGTATGCCATGAATTTGGAAACAAATGTGCTGGAAGTTCACTGAGAAAACTAAGTATCCATGTGAGCTGTTGGAAACAGCCTTGTTTAGCTGGAAAAAGCCGCTATTTTTAATGAGGTTCAGACATAGTCTGTAATACTAGAGATCGGCAAATCAGCAAAGTCTTAGAATGCCAGGGTTCGGCGACCGTTGTCTTGCTGCTCATCTCATGCTCAGTTCCCAGGTGTGTTTGCAGTCACTGCTCCCTCTGCCCAAATGGGAAATTTGCTCAAATCAGGTATTCATCAAATGGGAAGTTTATGTAAATTTACCTAAGTGGTACAACTTTCCCCAATTACACAACTTTCCTCATAGACTTAAGTGGGACTCTTTCTGTTTACAGAGTAAAAATGCACAAATCATACTCTTAATCAGGAACAAGATGAAAGTGAGGACTAAAGCAACAATTTATGAATGCTGTCAGCAAGCTCACGTCCACACTTGCACTCAGAATTTTGAATAAGGCATACTCACATGCTTTGCAAGCAAGAATTAAATCTTGCATACTTCTTCAGTATCAAGGAATGTTTGGTTTAAAGAAAATCTGAAAAGCTCAAGAGAAGCAAATGCAGAAGCAAACTCCATTTTGTTCCTACAGTCAAGGTGATGCTATGACACAAGTAAGCTTCACATGCAAAACTTCACACGCTCGGACTACGTTATCCAGGTTGGCAAATAGTTTTGCTCTTGTGCTAGCATGTGTCATGAGCCAGGCGTCCCATCCCAACGAAAGCAAGCACTTCAGTAGTTGTTCAAAGAGTCTGTATTCCACACAGCTACAAAGTATTCACAAGTTCCGAAAACACTCAAGGTAGAAAGTTGACCTCTCGCTCTGACCCTAGTCACCCCAAACTTTGCTTATGAACCCTTCGGGGCTGGTCTCTGGAGGGAGGTGCACTCTGGACGTGTGCTCGCCACCACTTCCTCCATCGAGTTTCTAATTGGCTGAGCCAGTAAGTGCATCAACAGAACCAAGCATCCCAGAATCCCAAGGAGCCCTCCCCAGCCTGTTCTCCATCTGCTTCTTTCCCACCATCAGGAATGGGACGGGCTCAGTGGTTGTCCCTGAAGTGCTTTGATCCTGCACTGTCTCGGCCTGCCTCTGTGGGAGTAGTTGCCCGCCTGGGCCTCACTCGTCTCAACAACTCCCATCTCAGAGTGAGGACTCTGAGCCACAGCTGGTTCAGCTGCCCACTCCACCTCCTCTGAGCCTAACCCATCATTCTCACCAGAGCCCTTGATTTCTCCCACACGCTTGGGAATCTCACCTGAACACATGCACACCACACATGTCTGGAATGTAGATGCTGTTTTGAAGCATGGCATGACCACTGGAAGGAAGGAAGGAAGGAAGGGAGGGAGGGAGGGAGGGAGGGAGGGAGGGAGGTACATGTTTTGTGCTTCACAATGGAAGGAATACAATGACCACCTAAAGGGGTCACAAGAGCATCAATTCCAGAGTCTAAAATTGCCTACCTGGACCACCGCAGCCAAGTGACACTTGCAATGGTATGTGCCACTCCTTGCCAGGAGGAAAGAAACGTCTCAATTAGACTGCCTTCCCTGTTTTCTGTAGTGGTACTTTGTGCTATTGATCTCCCACAGCAGGTAGGTGGGGAGAAGCAGGAGATGAACCACATGAGAAAGACCCGCTTAGTGACAGCCACCACGGCCTGATAAGCATCCGTTGGCTAAGCCACATTTCCCAGAGTGCAGGGAGGGGCATCTCTTATCACAAACCTCTAACCAGAAGCAGGAAGTCTGGAATAGCTCCTAGAAGAGAGTTCTCAGGGTGCTAAATAAGCCAAGCAGCGCTGCTTTTCTCCATGATAAACTTAATCTATAACCCAGGTCTAGTTTTGGCTAAGCAGGACTTGAGCATCAGCCACTGCACCAGACTGAGGGTAGACTGAGTCAGTGCAAAACTGGATTGGCTAAAAATCTGGTGCCCTTTGATTGGGACATTTGGCTGCATTGCTGGATTTCCCTCTTAGCTTAGTTCTTTCTTAGCTGACCAGCCACCACTGTTTTTATTAATTTATTTCATGTGTATGCTACCCAATAACCAAGGCTGTCGGGGTGGTTAAAAGAAGTTAAAAAGACACACACACACACATATTAATTTAAAAAAAGAAACCATAATATCAATTGCTATTGCTGTCATTCAGCCTAGAAGCATAGCTGTATACAGAAAAAAAATGAAATATAATGAAAACAAAATTAAAAAGTTAAACTGTTAAAATGCTGGGAAAATCAAAAGGTTTTCCCCTGACACTGAAAAAAATACAAAGTAGGCACCAGGAGCACATTTTGGGGAGCTCGTTCCAAAACCAGGGAGCCACAACTGAAAAGGCCCTTCTCCTGGTAGCCACCTGCCTCACTTCCTTTGGAAGTGGCTTCCAGAGAAGGCCCCCTGAAGGTGAGCTCATGGTCCAGATAGATACATACGCTTTTTGTAAACTATCCAGAGAATTTAGTATTGGATGACATATAAAAACTTTAAATAAATATGGGAAGGAGTTCCTTCAGATAACCTGGCCCAAAGTCATTTAGGGCTTTAAATGTTAGCATTAGTGCTTTGTTAACAAGTCAGGTGCAGATCAGCTCTATAAACCTGCCAAAATTTAAATAATGTTGCAAGCTCTGTTGAATACTTGAGGATATATGCTTCCCTTCTGTTCCCTTTCCTAAAGAAGGAATTTTTACCTTTCATGTAAATGCCTGCACGCGCTTATCCTCAGCCAATTTCTAGCACCAAAGAGAAACAAAAGCACCACTAATTCTGTTCCTAGACATTGCTGAATGATTAATTTTAGGCACAAGGCCATTGGAGGGCCTTGGGGAACTTGTGGGGTTAGAGAGGCTGAAGGTAAAATGGGTGAGGATTTTGCTTCAGTTCAGTTCTCCAAAATCCACCATATTTGGGGATTATAAGAATCCTGAACGTGATACAAAACATCACTGACAGAATTTTGCTTCTAGGCTCAGAACTTTAATAGCCTAGAAGTCTGTGTTTGCATCCTTCCATGTTGGACAGTAATTAGAGTTGCTGCTTCACTTTCTTTCCTGACATGCTTCTCATCTCTAATGGTTGCACACCAGGGAGGCTCAGCCATGCTCCTGTCCATGCTAGAATGAGCTGCGTTCTTACTGAACATCACTGGTGCAATTTCACTGTCCCTCTAGCATTCTCTTGCTCAGCCATGTCTTAGAAAGTTAGCAAAACTGAGAGGAAGTCCACAAACACTCATGGAATGAAGGCGGTGCAACCAGCCATCTCCTCTGTCACGTTCCACATCACATGCAGCATAAACAAAGGTTGTTGATCTTGATCCAGAAGGGGGATATTGCTTGCACAATGGTTCTGCAGGGCTTGATTTCTGGCAAGCGTCATGAAAATGGTAGGTATGTTTGTCAGGAGCTTGAATTCATGGCCATGGGAGAGCTGAGCAGATTCCATGGAGCTGAGCCCAAGGAATCCGACAGATTCCCACCCACAAAATAGACTCCTCACATATCCCTGTTTGATAAGGATTCTGCAGAATTTGCAAAGTGCTTCATATCTGAGGAAGAGAGATAAGTTGAGGTGTTTTAAACAAAAATAATCCAGGAAAAAGCCTGAAACTGTAAGATTTGTCCATCGAAAGTGGAAGGCAATGTCAGTCCCCAGACACTTCCTGATGTTACAACTGTAAACCTGACAATCCTTTGGAATTTTGGAATTGAATTCTCCTTATGCTGCTAACGTTGAATTCTCCAGCATATGTCTGCAAGCCAACTCTAGCTCCAGGCCAGGTTTTCTCAATCTCATCCCTAATTATTAGTTCACACTGAGAGACACGGCTTCAATACCTGTCTGCCTTTGTCCATTCTCAGTCCAGAATCCAGAACTGCTGCCAACCCACTACTGAATTCTTGCATTGTGCCCATCACTTCAAAGGGGCTTTGGATAGAAAATGCCCCCCTCTCCCTCCCTGGTGCCATCTCCCCCTGTTTTTGAAGGGGTGTTTTCCTACCACCCAGAAATGTAACATCTGCTGTCCTGCACAGATCTGGACACAGCAGCTCATTGGATGCCGGGGAGCATTGGCATCAGCTCCTCCATTTTGCATCCAATCAAGAGGCACATTGGAAGCTTCTAGCCATGCACAGTGAGGAAAACGTGTTAGCTAATGAATGGTTATATTTAGAAAAGTGGCACAAGTTAGCATTTTGCTCTAAGGGAGGCTAATGCAGCAGCATGTAGGTAAGTACCAGGCAGACGTTCTAATCATAGGATGCTTCTCTCTCGATAATCTGTAACTGCATGGTAACTGACTTGAGGTTATATCACCCTGCTGAGAGAAAAAAAATGTCCCTTTTTATTAAGTGGTGGGGGGAGAATCCCCTGAGCTTCTGGAGCAGCTTCTCTGTTCAATTCCCCAGCACCACCTTTCCCTCTATAATTGCAGCCTATGAATTGCAGTTGCAAAAAATAAGCAGAACAAACCCTGGGAGGAACAAGATTCCATGCGTGCGCTTATTGGTGTGGCTATTATATCCTGCTCTGGGGCTTGGGCTGACATAGCAGCTCACAGCATGGGTAAAATGCAACAGATGCATTAAAACCCCGTTGCTTTAAAGGATGCAAAGCTGGAGCAGGAATGGGGATCTGGGGTGATCTTCGCCTAAGTCTCCCACTTGCAAAGGATCCATTGCCCAGGAGAGTGGATGCTACTTGACCTATAGGCAGAAAGGCTACGGCCTGCCTAGAGCCTTTGCCTCCTACCTTTGTTCATTGGATTTTCCCCAGAGAGCTGCTGCAGTTAAGATGGCCCAGTTGCGAAGGGGAGGCATTTTCCAGCTAGAACAGAAGCCGCCATCCAGTGTTGTCTTTTCCTCCATCCCTGTCATGACTGGACTCCTTCCCACTGGGCCATTGATCTGGGATGGTCCCGCAGTGCCGAGGCACCATTAGCGCGAAACAGTTTAAAGGAGAGAGAGAGTAATTTTCTACATTATGTACTGAACAAGCTCTAAGCTGTCTTGCTTCCTGATCTCTCTCTTTGATCGTTTCTTATTGGACTGGAAACTTGGATCCTAAAGGTACAAAGATTAAAATTGACTGCTGTGCGGGATGCCTATTTATCTCTGGACCCCCCCGCCCCCCAGATCAGAGTGCTTGTACAGACCATTACAATGGTCCCTGGTCTGTTCCTGTGAATGACAGGGTAGAATTTTGTTGGCTCTTCATATAGAAATGGAAGCACAATTTCAGTTACACTTTCAGGACACGTAGGAATTCCAGAACAGAGGCTTCCTTCCCATTACTCTCTGCTTCAGATGTTGTGATGCAGCTCTCAGGTCAAATGCATCTACTGGGTGGAAGATGCGTATTATTGTTCTTGTTATGCGCCATCAACTCCTCTCCAACTTATGGGGGGTCGCATGCGCGAAATCCCTTCAGATTTCCCAACCATGGCAGCCCTGCTCAGCACTTGCAAAGGCAAGGCTGTGACTTCCTTTATGGAGTCAATCCATATAAAATGGATATAAAATTTGCATATAAAATGCATATACTAGGAGACATTTCATATACAGTTGAATGCATTAGAGTGGAATGTGCATGAAAATCGAAGTGATTTTTTTCACGTTCTTCATATAGAAACAAGACTGAATGGACTTATGATTGAATACATGTGAAATTGAAATAGATTGGATGCAGGTTGATTTGTCTGTTTGCTGGGGCCAGCCACCTACACCTAAATGCACTTACCTGCTCATTTAGATATGGAGGGAAGTCCCGGGCCTGCATAGCTGCTTCCATGCAGGTGAGGTTTGTCAGACCCTTTCCAAGAGAGCCCTAATTGCATTATCCGTGACCTCCTGATAAGGCTTTTTCTGAAGTCATTTGCCACTACCCAACCCATATATAACCATTTTTCATTAGCCATCACCAAATCCACTGTTTATACTTTTAGGCAGCCAGTGAAATTTGCTGTCTGGTTGTTTTACTGACAGATGGTCTTTGCAGAATATTGCTACCAATACTGGCATTCTGTTATTTTTCATTGCTGGTTATTCTGTAAGGTGATTCTAACTTGCACGCCACTCCAGGTGTCCCTTGGGACAGAGAAGGCACCTAAAACTGTGCAAATTAAGAAGTAATAAGTACATTTCCATTAGCTGTTGCTAAAATTGAACAAAACTGTCAAAGGTACAAATAACATGCTAAACCTAATAAAACACTATTTGCACATTCCAGTTCCCTTCTATAAGGACAAAGTTGCATTTTCATCACACACACCATCTTTTTACTGGCAGAACTTTGGAACTGGGATTTGGTAAAGCATTGAAACACAGCAAAGGGCCTACCACAGCATTCCTGCTGTTTTATCTTTCGGACTATACCTTCACTAGACTGGCCTAGCCTATCCCTTGCATCTCCCCTGTAGATATTTTCAGCTCAGTTTCACACCGAACAAATCCCAGAGAAGTGAGTAGCCCATCCTCTGCTTCCAAAAAATCTGCTGACAGGCATTGATAGTGAACATTCCAGCGCTGGGACCAAACCCGTCTTAGCATCTCAAGTTAGCAGCCACCAGAGAAGAAAATTGCTAGATTCTTCCCTTTTTCCAGTCCTACTTCTGCCTAACAGGTGTGGATTAATGTTTTATGCCTTGTTCTTCAGAAGATGTGCAAAAGTAAGATATAACATGAGAATAGGGAATTATGTGTCAGAAAGTATAAAAACAAGCAATCTCCCCAAACTTATTCCCCCACCCTTCCAAGACAGTTTTGGGAATCCAAAGAAGCTGAACCTATCCATGCTCATGAAATCACTGTATACCTTTTTAGATTAGTATTCATATTTTGGTTTTATGACAGTAAACCACCTTGAGAGGATATGCCAGCTAGGTGGTATACAAATTTAATAAGTCTAAGAAAATTCTAAGAATGAAAAGGTGATTTAGGGCACAATCTCATGGCCTCCCAGCATCCTCCAGAGCAGCCTTCCCCGACCTTGTGTCTTGCAGCCTCCTCAGGACTCCTCACCCAGGATTCCCAGCCAGTGGCCCTGCTGGATGGGAAGTCAGGTAGTTGCAGTCCGGATGCCTCTGAAGGCCACCGGCTAGCGGGAGGCTGCTCCAGGGGCCATCAGGTTCTTCAGAGTCCCTCTTCTCTTCAGTTCAAGAGATGAAGAGGGAACCCACATTGTCCTCCACTTGAACTAAGACTTCCACAAACGTGGTTCCTGAACCACTGTCCTTCGCCTACCAGATGTGACTCTCAGGGACATTTTAAATGGGCTGTCAGAAGAAGGAAGAGGATGGAATGATCTACAAAGGTCCCCCACAGTACAAGACAGCCAAGGCTGGTGTTTCTACACCTGCTGCAAGGAAAGAGAGCGCTCTGCACAGATCCCTAAATCCAATCCCTTAGACTTCACATCCCAGAATCTGAAAAATCCTATAGCCTTTGAGATGCTGCCTGGAACTAGAGGATTGCTTTGCACCTTTCTAAAATGGGGAAGAATCAGCAAGCGATCACATTAGATGAGCTCAATCACTTCATTTTTCAAGCTCTGGAATTTATGGTATGTCGAATGGCAACAATTATTTATTAAAGAATTAACTAACAATAAACTACCTTACTAATAAAACTGATTCCACAATACCTTTCTATAATAAAACTGATTCCACACTAATAGAAGCAGTTGAAGTGACAGCAAATCAAGTTTCTAGTTAATACATAAATAATAGTTGGTGTGAAAAAGGAAAATAAGCCATCATGTATCTTACATTACTTATGATTCAATTATTTTTATGCTTTCTTATAAAGTACTAGAGAGGGAGAGATCTGACAGATTCAGTTTCTCCTACATTATTATTTCTGTTTAAATCTTAGTGTTATGAAGAAATCTGTGAATTGTGGTTAGTTTATGTATCAACCATCTAAATTCAAAAGGCACAGTTATGTCCAGCATAGTGATTGTTGAGGGGTGTTCCCTGAACCCCAAAACAGTGGTAACTTTCACTTGGTGGTACAACCATGAATGTGTAGGGATTCATATCGAACACCAAGATTTTAAGATATAAGCCCTCAAAGCCTTATGCCCAGATGGACAAAACTGTCCACTTCAAATATTTTGGGTTTATTAGAAAAGAAAATGTTCATCCTTTCCATCCTGTGATTGAAGAAATCACAGCGTTCTGCTTAATATTTCAAAAATAAAAACAAAACAGATTTATTTTCCAGAAGTTTCCTGTGTGCTTTTCCCATCTGGGAAAACAGTTAGACCATTGCAGCTATCTAAGTCTCACATCTTGGAGTGCAAGGGAGGGAGGTGGAGGTACCGCAAGGACCTTTTGTATAATGGCAATGCCTGGTTCAAGGGATGCAGGTGGCACAGTGGATTAAACCGCTGTGCTGCTGGGCTGGTTGATTGAAAGGTCACCGGTTCGAATCTGCACAATGGGGTGAGTTCCCATTGCTCTGTCCCAGCTCCTGCCAACCTTGCAGTTTGAAAGCCTGCAAATGCAAGTAGAGAAAAAGGTACCACTTCAGTGGGAAAGTAACAGCGTTCCGTGCACCTCGGTATTTAGCCATGCCGGCCACATGACGACCAAGACTGTCTGCGGGCAAACTCTGGCTCCCTCGGCCAGGAAACGGGGATGAGCACCGCCCCCTAGAGTCAGGCATGACTGGAATTAACGTCAAGGGGAAACCCTTACCTGGAATGCCTGGTTCAGGGATGTGTGAGGAATCTCTTTTGGGGACCTCTGTCCTATTCCTCGGGTTCCACTGCCCAGACTCCTCCTCTTTGTCACAGCCATGAGCCCAACTTCCAGGTGGGTGCTCTGAGTGTCAGCACAGGACTCGCCAGGAATCGGGCCCCACGAGAATGCTACATAAGCAACAGCCCTCTTCCATGCCATGTGCAGCTGCCTTTGCTTATTTTGTATTTATTTCTATCCTATTACACCTTTCTCCCATTGTGGCATTCACGGGGGCTCCAAGCAGTTCCCAGGGGTCTCCCCTTCAAGCTCAGGCCAGCCCTGGACCTGCTTAGCTTCAGCATGGTGGATGAGTTGCATGCCTTCCAACCGTACCCTGGACCATACTTTGCTTGTGCTATGTATGACATGAAAGAAGGTTGCCAGTTGCTCAGCCTTCATTCCACACACAGTTGTGGACTTCCTCTCAGCTTGGTTTGCTTCCTAAGACAGGGCCAAGCACAACAGGAAGGCCATGAATGCCAGAGGGGCAAATTCCATGGAGCGTCCTCACATCACTAATGCCCCCGAAACCCGTCTTAAGGGTAGCTCTTAAGCAAAAGCAGAAGGGGTGCAATTTTTTTCTGCCCTGCTGTAACTGGGAGTAAACATCTTCTGAGCTCAGAGATCCAGCAATGAAGTCAGTTTCTGATCTCACATTTCTGATCTCATAGCTGGGCCTCCAAACAAGCCCCATGGCCATCTAGACTCTCCCTAGTGGCCATCTGATGGCACTGGCACACACAGACCTGTTCTCTCCCCTCATTCTGTCACCCAGTATCAGTGGCCCTAGTGTTAGGATGCTGTTGCTTAGACTGTGAACTTCCAAATCAAAGCCAAAGCCAAAGAAAAAAACCAAAATAACATAAACCATTGCAATTTCCTTATATGAGATTTAAGTAAATTTATTGCATTCATTTATAATATCCCCCCACATTTTTCACACAAAGCAAGATATGCTACTGTTATTGAAGATACACATGCATAGACTTCAGCAAAGGCAGCCCTTAGTACATTTGTCCCTTCATAGATTATGCCTAAAATACTCCTCCACCTGTTCTGTTACTGCAGGTGACCGTGTATCCTTCTGTTGTTCTAGTATTAGTTTTTTAGCCATCAAAAGGGCACAGGAAATCCATTTACATCTGCTGTTCATTAAGTTCCAAAAGTTAGGCAGACAGTTAAGAAGATGCATATCTGTAAATATTAATGAATTTTCCATCGCGACGTTTATCTGAATTATTACCCCTCCCCAAAGAGAGCAGCCGTTGGACATTGCCAGAGCATACAAAGAAGAACATTAGTCTCATTACATCTCCAATAATTTGCTGATTCAATTGAACCCTATTGAAAAGAGGTAGCAGAGTTCACTAGACCTAAGACATCATTTTGGACTGAATTAAATGTAACCTAAGATCTGCTAACCCTTCTGAAACAGATTCCAACAAAGCACTGCATTGATTAAGCAGAGTAAGGTGCTGCCATTAACCATCCCACTCAGGCTCAAGATCCTGTGTATCATATTTGTTTACTGATGACGGATATTTATCAAGATGGCTGGTGGAGCTGTTCAGCCTCAATCACAAAGAGGCAGCACAGCCTCGAAGACCAAGTCCAAACAAACTCGGACATGATCAGGTATTACCAGTGTTTCAATCCTACAGTCTCTAATCTGACATAGCAAAGATATGGAAAACAAAAAGGAGTCTAACTGAAAGCAGCTGTGATGCACGGAAGTTCCAGCTGAATGCTCTCTTTCCTCGGGATCCATGTGTGTCCATGGAGAAAGTCTGTCTCTAAGAACCCCAAGCTTATTGGCAATTTATTACCAACCTTCTATCACAAGTGAAGCTGGAAAATATGTGGAGCAGCACAGTATTCTGGGAGCTGGCAGTCAAACTTGTCTACCAAACACTTGAGCTGCATTAATATACCTGTCCATAACCACAAACTATATTATCCATCTCTCAGAATTTTTTTCTTTCAAAAATAGTTGTATCATCCTTTTTGGGCCATAAAGGATTGCAGACTGCCCAGCAACCTGACACGTCTATCAAATGCAATTCATTTTTTGTGGCTGCTTGCTTGTCAGAATTATTTATAGCTGTAACTCAGACCAAACAACTTGTGAATGGCTGTTTCTTACAGGAATATTTCAGGAGTGAATGACGAGTCCTCATGGCAATTTAGATGAATCTGGACTTTGGAGCATTTGCAGAGGATCACAAGAAATTGAGCTCCAGTGTGTAAATTGTCTTCATCTCTTGTGTGCTGGGAAAAGAAATTTTAGGAGGAGGGGGTGAATGGCGGAATCCTAAATAAAGTATCTGGGAATCTTTCATGGACTTAAGATGAGTTCACCCATAAGCTCTGCACAAGATTTGACTTGGGTTCCACTCTGGCACTTTGAAAAACAGCCTAATTCCACCCAGACTGGCTCAGATGTTCAGCCGCAGGAAGCACTAGAAATGGCCCATAGTAGGGCTGTTAGTTGAAATCCCATGCATGTCCCATGCAGGTTCATCCCTTGATTCCTGCAACATAAAAAAGTACATGCTTGAATGAGCTATTCGACCAGCCCTCTGGTCCTGTTGGCATGTCAGAGCCTGGGCTGGGTGAAAATGGCAAGACATGCAGTCCAACATCAGGTTGAGGAAGACTCTTGAAAACAATAACCCAACAGGGGAAGGGATCATATCGTGCCATAGACATAAATGCACTTCAACCAAGTCTGCCCACACATTCAGTTCATCAAGTGTGCAGTCAGCAAACATAGAAAACTAAAATGGCACACTTCACTCAGAGGTCTGAGTGAAGTTATCAGCATCTGGATAGAATTATAAATAAATAAGGCTAGAGAAATCTATCCGTTTCAGTTCCTCTCCATTTCTTGTTTTTTGCAGTCTTAAATTCGGCTCCTCCTAAATAGGGCTGAGCAAACAAGCAGCGTCTGAGTTCACGAGGATTCCCGCCATGTGCACTTGCTCCTTGCCTCCCCATGATATGTGCTCATGTTTGCATTGTTGCTCATTTTGCATGAATGGGGAAATTGCATACAATTAAAGGATATGGAGCATGAAAGTTGCTCCATATCCCAATTCCCAAATTTGCACAGAGCACTAAAATGTGTAAACATTTCCCCCATAGACTAAAGTGTGAGTGATTTAAAATGTATCATTCTTTTCACTCTTCAAGTGATTTGAATATTAAGACAAGTCCAGGAAGGCAAGTTCAAATTATAGACATTTTTAAAGCCAACTCTCTCCATTCATGCTTGGGATTGCAAACAGAGCATTTTTTTTTTTACTTATTTGCAAACTGAAATGAAATCCTTATATATCCCTAATACCAAACTTTGAGTATTTTTGGAAAAAAAAGGTTGCAGGTAAATTCATAAACACTTTGTGTTCATTGCCCCTAAGGGAAGCATTGCTGTATGTAACTGCTGCTCAGCCAGTGGGCAAGATTCATCGGTAGGTCTCAGCTCACACTCAGGTGGGTCTCAGTACTGCAGATCATGTAGCACTTCTCATACTTTGCCCCCCCCCCATGCACATGGCACAGGCAAGTGTGACAACAGATGTTTGCTAGACAGGAAGGACAATATTTTTAATCATGATGATTTTTGAAAACAAAGAGGAAGGGAATATGAATGGGGATTTCAGTCCAGTCCACTAATCACTCCAACATGTCCTATTTGCATGCTACACATAATTGGGAATGCATGTTCTAGATATTATGCAGTGCAAAAAAAGCCCAAGCCACACCATTAAAGAAGAAAAGAATAGAACTTTTGAATAACATGTGAAAAGATCCATAGCACAAACTACACTCACATTTTCCTAAAGTTGCCTTCATGTTTGCAAAATGAGTTCTTTACACAAGTGTGTTTTTTGAAAATGCACAAATCAAGGTATGCACACTTTATTGCAATGTATGGCTGTGAAAGCTGGACCATAAGGAAGGCTGAGTGCTGAAGAATTGAAGCGTTTGAATTGTGGTGCTGGAGGAGATCAAACCGGTCAGTCCTAGAGGAGGTCAACCCTGACTGCTCTTTAGAAGGCCAGATCCTGAAGATGAGACTCAAATACTTCGGCCACCTAATGAGAAGGAAGGACTCCCTGGAGAAGAGCCTAATGCTGGGAACAATAGATGGCAAAAGAAGAAGGGGACGGCAGAGAATGAGGTGGCTAGATGGAGTCACTGAAGCAGTTAGGGCGAACTTTACTGGACTCTGAGAGATGGTGGATGGTGGAGGACAGGAAGGCCTGGAGGAATGTTGTCCATGGGGTCGCGATGGGCCAGGCATGACTTTGCAACTAAACAAACAAAAACCCACTTTATAAAATGCATATTGAATACAATGTGGGAAGTGTGCACTTTTGAAAGAAATGGGCACTTTTCTCATTCCAATGAAATGAATAAACAGGTTACAAGTAAGAACACAAGAAGGCTGAGCTTATTTTGGAGGGAGGTTCAGGCAAGTTTAACAATCTCAAGCATTCCTGGTTCTCCCATTCCAGAGAGGGAAGCTGGAGAAAGGGTGCAAGTTTAGGGTAGAAGAAATGATGGAAGAAGAGACAGAAGATTCCCAGAGACATGCACTGGGAAGAAGAAAACAATAGAAACAATAGAGACATGCACTGGGAAGAAGAAAACAATAGAAAATGAACGGGCTTCCCTTCTGGGCCAGTGGGCACCTCTGTACAGTATAAAGCGTTGTGGTTCATCTCAAAAACTGACTACCTATTCCTAAAATGGCTAGTAGAGGGCCGCTCCTTCCCCAAGAGCAAACTGGTGAGACTAAAGGAAAAGTACTGGATTTCTGTAATGCGCTCTACATGGGGCTACCCTTGAAGATGGTCCGGATACTTCAGTTGGTCCAGAATAGAGCTGCCAGGATACTAACAGGGGCCGGTAGGTACTCACATAAAACACTGGTCCTCTATCAGTTACACTGGCTGCCAATTGAAGTCCAGGGCCAATTTAAGGTGCTGGTGATGACCTATAAAGCCCTAAACGGCTTGGGTCCTGGATCCCTGAACGAGTGCCTTCTCCCCTGTGTGCCCTCCCACCCCTTGAGGTCTGCGGTGGAGGTCCTGCTCTGGGAGCTGTCCTTGAAGGAGGGCCTTCTTTGCGGTGGCACCCCATTTATGGAATACACTCCCCAGAGAGGTTTGCCTGATGCCAACACTTCATTCTTTTTGGCGTCAGGTGAAAACCTTTTTATTTCCCCATTATTTTAGAGTTTAATTGGTTTTGACTCGGGTTTTTATCTTCATTATCTTGTTGGATGCTGTGTTTATTCCATTCGTTTATTGTTCTTATTGAAAGCTGTCCCAAGATGCCAGTGGTGGGCGAGGTACAAAAATTTTAAATAAATAAATAAACTAAGCAGCCCAAGAAGCTATGCAGAGGAGGTCTGAGCTCCAAAAAACAGGTCACTATTTTGAAGTCAGATCAGGCAGCACTTTTCTGTGAACAATGGCAACCTCCCCATTTAAAAGGCAATCCTTAAAATTAGCCTAAGAAATAAAATTAAAAGGAGGATTGTCGGGCAGCTGGTGGGTGCCCTTGAGAAGTGTTCATGGGCAGGTTGGAGCCCAAGGGCACCATGCTGAGTCCCAAGCTTGCAGCGCTCAGCTCTCCACATTCTTCCCAAATGAGAACTGATGCCCACAGAGCAAGTGCCTGCACCTGGATTGAGGAAGGCCGAAGGACGAGAAGATACCTTTGGAAAAGACTTTAGCCCTGCTCAGAAGGGACCACCAGCCATGCCAAACTCCACCGCCATCTGTCAGCATTTTGCGACTCGTGGGCCTTGGTTATTTGCAGCTTTCTCAAGTTGGCCCTGAGGACAGAAAGGCCAAGAACCTCCACACAATCAATCCTGCCCAGCACACGCATTGTTGCAAGTCCATCTTCCTAATGCATTTTGCATGTTTTTCCCTGCTAATATGCATTTGCAATTTATGCATGTTTTGCACACGTGCTTTGATTGGAAAATCCCACAGAGTGATCTTTAGAGAAGTGAAAATTTCAAACGTTTACCGAGTTTTGGTTCACTTATTGATGTAAAAGTGCAAAATTGCATTACATTTGCATTCAGATACCAACGGAACACATTTCTTCCCTATAACTAACTGCAAAACATCCTGTGCTACGTTTCTGGCAAAGGGAATATTTAGATGCCCCTGCCTGCCAGAGAGACAAGGCTGGGGAGATGTCTCAGGAAAGGTCTGTGTTATTCGGAACAGAACTGGGGAGCCCTCAGCACCCACCGCTAACTCCCTTGGAGGAAGCCCTGGTTTCATGCTGGGTGGTCTCCTCTTGGTCTGCCTATGTGGAGAGCACTGGCAAAGCGGGTGCTGCAGGTGATCGAGGTGCTGCCGAGGGGTGGAGGAGACCCCCGGAGGGCGACCTCTGCAAATTGGCCTTCATCGCCAAGCCTCCAATCTCTGCCCAAATGTCCCCATCCTTATCCAAACTCATGGTTCCATCAGTTCCTATGACAGGCCTGGGGAGATCACAGCAGGGTGCTGGGGAGGGGTGGGAATATGGAGATCTCTGATCGGACTGTGGAGAAAACAAGGGGGATTTGTATGGGGCTGGGAGGCTCGGCAGCCCAGTTGCGAGCACAAGCTGAATGACCGGAGTCGTGGCATTTCTCCGTTGCTTTTGTTCGCATTGCTATCCCAAACACCTCTGGTTTTTCACTGTATCTGCCCTGCTAGGAGTCCTAACTGCATGGAAACCTGGTCAAAAGGAATCGTAGCCAAAGATCACGCAACTGATGTTCTGCTCCCCAGAGGGAGCTGTTTCAAAGATGAGGCCAACCATCAGAGGAGATTATTGGACAACACCTGCCACCTGCAAAAAAATGTTTTTAAAAGTGTCCTTTTTATCGTTTCCAGCAAAATTCTTCAGCACTCTAGGAAGGTCCATGGCTGAGGATTGCCTTGGGTCTTCATTTATTCATTTTTTTCTGGCCCTGAATGCCAGGCCATCACCAATTGATATTCCATGATGCTCTAAAGCAATAAGACATTGGAGAAACTTCTGGCACTGGGCATCTTTGGAGGGTGCACTGATATAAGAGAACAACCAAACCCATGTGCCCTGACATTGGCCCTCATGTTCACCCTCCTGTCAACCTTGTTTTCAATAGCCAATCTCCACCAACCCCTATGAGTACACAGTAGAATCCCATCCATGTGATGACTGAGCAGGTCAAGGTTGCCTCCATGTAAGTTTTGCTGCAGGTGAAGTTTATATTTATTTATTTTTGGATTTATAGCCTGCCTTTTTCCCACAAAGGGCTCAAGGCAGCTTACATCTCTTCCTCCATCTTATCCCCACAACAACAACCCTGTGGGGTAGGCTGGGCTGAGAGTCTGTGACTGGCCCAAAGTCACCCAGCTGGCTCCATGGCCGAGCGGGGAGTAGAACCCAGATCGCCTGAGTCCCAGTCCCATGCTCTTAACCACTACACCACACTGGCTCTTTAGGGAAAACTCTGCAAGAGGCTGAGTCTTGCTCCTAGCAGACATTTGACTGGTCAAGAAAGAAAACAGCCACCCTTCCCAGCGGCTTACCCAAAAGGTCTCTGAGCATGTGCAAACAGCAAGAAGACGGACTAGCTGGCAGTGCACTTGACGGTGAGACTGCAAAAGGCCTGCCAACATGCTGCCTTCCCACAACCGCATCATGCAGAGAGCTCCCCAAAACTTGGATGCCTGTCTGTAACTTATATTTTAATAATATAAGTTATTATAATGTAATATATAATATAATGTAACTTATATTTTAATAATAATTAAATGCTTATATTTTAATAAGCTTTAATATTGTATTTTTTAATATTATATTTTTAACTGCAGCCAGAGTGGGTCGATTTGTTTATGTTGATTTTTATGTTATTTTGTCATAATTTATTTATATTGATATTTGCATTTTATTTATGTAAGCCGTCCTGAGGCTTTTGCAATAGGACGGCATATAAATATCACAAATAAATAAATAATAAATAAATAACTCCTGGTGGAGGAGTGCAAGGGAGGCTAACCTTTCCCCGTGGAAGTGACTTCCTTTCCTGTCTAATGGCGCTGGAAAACTGCAACCAACCAGATGATGCTTTGCCAATACTTTCTAAGCCCCTTTCCTCAGCTGTCCAAGCCTTCCGTTTCTTTTCTGATGTTGGGTTTTCTGGAAGAGGACGGTGCAATAAGCAACCCTTTTAGCTACTTAAGGAAATCAGGAGTTGCTATGGAAATGCATGTCTGCATTAAATTGTATTCAGTGTCTTCTCTTCTCCTTAACTCTCTGTTGCTTCTGTCCTAAAGATGCACACAAAGCTGTGATAACATGCACAAGGTTGCATCCAATGGAGGCTTTGTCTGATAAAAAAAAAAGGCTTCTGTTCACTCAAGGGAAAGAGTGGTTACCTTTACAAATACCAGTAAAAAACAAGGTAGGAAAGCTAAATGACAAGTAACCATGGAATGAAGAGATAAACAACGAGCAGAAAAGGAAGGAAGGCAGGAAGCAAGCAAGCAGGAAGGATCTCTCTCTCTCTCTCTCTCTCTCTCTCTCTCTCTCTCTCTCACACGCACGCACGCACGCACACACACACACACAGAGAGAGAGAGAGAGAGAGAGAATGTGATCAGGTTAAGAGATTTTCTACATAACACATTTATGATACATTCATCATTCCTACTCAGTATTTTATGGGTTCTTTGGATAACATCATGAAACTCCAGTTTGCTTCTGTTTGAAATAGCACTTTGAGGGAGGTGTATTAGGGCAGGGAAAATGAGGTATTGTTTGTAAAAGGGAAAGAAAATACTTTTTCCACTTGTGTATTAACACTAGTCCTCCATATTACAGTGCCACCAAGAGGTTTAGTATAGGAAAAGTGGGATAGGAAATGCTCTTTGGCTAATGCTCAGATGTCTATTCTGCAACAACCCCCACCCCCCAAAAAAGATCCAGCCTATTAACAACCTTGTGTAGAAAAGTTTGATAACTCATTCATGAGACACCAAAGAAAAAGACTTTTTAAAAATGCATTCAGAATAATGAATAAGGCTGAATAACAGAAACTTAGCTCTATGTATGCTCTCCTTTCAGGCAACACTGCTTCAGGTGCGCTCCCTCAGTGTGAACTCCATGCAGTAGATAGCTTTGTAACACAAGAAACTGCCATTCTTCAGACCTTCTGTAATAGTAGAAATTTCCTAAAAAGCAGCCGACATCAGCAGATGCTCAGCTTCCACTCATCGGTGCAGTGGAGGGACTTTTCTAGGGGTCGGAGGTCTGTCTGAGACTGTGCCCAGTTTTGCCTGTCGCAATATTTGCAGGATGCTTCCCTGAACTGTGCTAAAACATTGGTCTATCTAGCTTAGCCTACTCTAGACAGACTAGCAGCAGCCTTCTGCAACTTCAGGCAGGGGTCCTTCTGCCCAGCCCTAACAGGGGATGCCAAAGACAGAAGCCTGGACCTTCTCCATACAAAGCAGCTGCTCTCCCACTGACTTGGAGATTGCTTTGGTAGCTCCATCTCCACAAAAGCATCCATAGACATTTGGCTTGCATGTGGGACAAATTAGATGAGATGAGTAAAAGTCCTGTTCCCATGGGGGAGGCATGCATCCTTACACCCCCAGCTTGTGCTTTAAGGAGAAAACTGAGGTTAGCCTCAGGCAGCAGAAAAACTGTGGCATTAATTCACCACCACCATCAAGCAACATCAGTGGTTCTGAGTAGTTCTGGCACTGACTCAAGTGGGCATTCAAATACCAAGCTTCTTTTTGGAGGTCTGCTGTTTAGGAGATTCCTAATATTACAAGAAGGTCGGGAGAATGGCAGGTTTTTGAATTGCATCTAATAGGAAAGATAACACAGTATTCTCTCTAGGTTTTAGCTTCAGGGCATTTGAGACAACCACCATAGCTTCTGCTGCTGTTTCTCTTCCTTCTTCTGGGCATGGTGAGTTTAGAGGGGGTTTTAGATAAGATGAGAACAAACATTTCCCTGAAGTTTTGTATATCTTTAATAGCATTTAGCTGGAAAGGAGAACCCAAGCTGAACAATTATGGCAAACTGGGTGAGGGCATCACAGTGTTTTTGAAAGATGTAATTTTTCCTCATTTTCTTTGCCTAAGCTTTGAGGGTTTGCTTCCCCTTTAGGCAAAAGAGATATAGGACTGCCAAGAAAAAAATAAAGGATTTTGTAAGATTTTCTTTTTAAGCTGAGGCAGAGTTTCACATTTCTATGCTGAAGGGTGCAGTTCTATACACAAACGGGCAGCACTTCAGGAGTTGGAACCAGAGATATTCTGTTCCTGAATCATGCCTCCGTTCTACCACCCTGCACACAACAGCTAAATGACCTTGCTGCTGCCTTCTGCCATTGAGAGATTATAGCAAACCGAGCCCTGATTGATGAGTGAAGCATTATATGCCATGCTACACAACAGTATCAGAGGAAAAGCAGCAGAAGTCAGATTCCAGAGTAACAGCATAATTAATTTTGTGTATCATAATTATATACACATACACGCACATTATTTTAATTAAGTTTAAAGTAGGTTATATCTGCAGTTCATTTCCTTAAAATCCTGCTCACTCAAAGTAAGCAGAGACATTTGCTGCTGAACTCCTAATGGAGTATAAACACATCCAAATGGTGAAACACCCCATCAAGTACAGCCATTAAATAGTGACCTTGGCCTGGCATATTGAGACTGCTGGTGTTATAGCAACATTACGTTTCTGTCCCACCATTTTTTCCTCCTTCTGGAAACTCTGGGTGGCTTACATAACTCACAAGGTAGGCTAGGTTGAAGGACAAGAACTGGCCCAAAGCTACCCGGTGAGCGTCAGGCCTGACTGGGGACTAGAGCCCCAATCTCCCAGGTCTCAAGTCTAACACTCTAACCACTGCACCCTACTGTCACCACTTGCCCTCACTGTTGTTTGCATGACGGCAGAAACAAATCCACCAAATGCCATGTGATAGGATTGTTGAGGCCAAAAAAGTCTCTCTTGTTTGTTGCCTGGCTGTGAGAGAGGCAGGCGACACCAGTCTGCTTAGAAAAAAAACTCCATTGTAGGAGCATGCTAATACTATGGAGTGAGTCCATCTCGTCGGGACCAGCTGCCCCAGTCACCAGGCACAGTGAATTATACATTTAACTTTTTATAATGATTAGTAACTGAAAACACCGTAACAGGAAAAAATCAGTTAATTTTTAGTATTTATTTATTTAAAGTTTTTATATGCCGTCCCCATTGCTACACAGCCTCGGGACGGCTTACAACACAAATAAATAAAACAAATAGAATTACAAATTACAATTAAAACTTGGAAACACACTGGCTGCATAATTAAAACTATAAATATTAAAGATTATTAAAATACTGTTTGAATAAAAAGGTCTTGGCCTGGCGCCGAAAAACAAATAACGACGGGGCCAGGCGGACCTCTCTGGGGAGTGCATTCCACAGATGGGGCGCCACCACAGAGAAGGCCCTCCTCCGAGTACTTTGCTTCCTGATATCTCTTATGGAGGGCTCCCGGAGGAGAGCCCCTGCTGCCGATCACAAGGGGCGGGAGGGCAAATATGGCCGCAGGCACTCCTTCAAGTATCCGAGTCCCAAGCCATTAAGGGCTTTATAAGTAATTACCAACACCTTGAATTGAGCCCGGACTTCGATGGGAAGCCAGTGAAGCTGGTAGAGGACTGGGGTTATATAAGAATAATGCCCAGTCCTTGTCAGCAACCTGGCTGCTCTATTTTGAACCATCTGAAGTATCCGGGCTGTCTTCAAGGGCAACCCCACGTAGAGTGCATTACAGAAATCCAACCGGGAAGTCACCAATGCATGTACCTGGTCATCTTGTCCTACTCTTCCTTTTAGGACATTGGGCATCAAAATATCTGTGTCCAGGCTTATCTTTACAAATTTTGACCTTCTTGACAGAGGTTTATTTTATATTTTGACTCCCTTGCACCTCTCTGATAGAACCCTAAGGGTCTGTCCCTTTGCTGTTTGGGCATCAGGAAAAAAAATTATATCCTTCATGATCTTTAACCAAAAGTCATGATGTGCACCCTCAGGACCTGAGGACCCAGCTGGAGAAGAGTAAAGACAATAAATTAGGATCTAGGTTGGAGCGAGGAACTAGATTTGGGATGAGGAGTCCAGGAAGCACTGGCTGAGTTAATTGCACCCGCTTCCTCCTGAAATTACAGATTGAGGGGATTCCTCTCTTGGCCTGTTCCCCAAGTCCACCGCTACGGGGCAGTCTTGGGTAAGGAGGTGGGTGGGTTGTATGGTAAACCTTCACAGACCATGTTAGCCTCCCAGCTGAAGGTTCTGTGCCCCTGATCAAAGGTCTTCAAATATAGGTTCTATTACAGGAATAGAAAGAAAAAAACAAATGAGCAGCATTCTGCTAGAACCAGCCATAATTTAGTTACAGGGAAAATAAGGGCTAAGGACAGAGGGATGGCCATATTATGCCCGACCGCCCCTTGAGATCTGTGGGAGAGGCCCTTTGCCAGGAACCCTCTGTGAAAGAAATTAAGGAGGGTAGGTACTCAGAGGAGGGCTTTCTCTGTGGTGGCACCCAATCTATGGAATGCGCTCCCCAGAGAGGTCCGCCTGGTGCCATCGTTATTTGTTTTTCGGCGCCAGGTGAAGACCTTTTTATTTAAACTTCATTTTAATTGTTAACAATATTTACTTATTTATCTGGCCAGGGCGACTTCTTTTCTTTTCTTTTATAACTTTTCTTTTATAACTTCTTTTATATCATTTATATTTTTATTTATTTTATATTATTAATTTTAATTTTATATTGTTATTTTTGTATTGTATTGTATTTTATTGTGTTGTAAGCTGCCCCGAGGCTTTGGCAAGGGGCAGCATAGAAATGTAATAATAATAATAATAATAATAATAATAATAATAATAATAATAATAATAAGAAGAAGAAGAAGAAGAAGAAGAAGAAGAAGAAGAAGAAGAAGTGTGTTTGCAGTTTGGAAGAAACAGAGAGAAATGCAGTGAAAGCGTAAGGTAGCTTGGTTTCTAAGCTTCTCTCTCTCTGATGTATGGCACTGGATCTGTGGCCTTGTGCTTGTGTTCGCCTCTATTTATGCTTGTAAATAAAGCAAATATTCCAGAAAGGCTGCAGTATTCTCCAAAGCAAGCAAAAGTTTCCAGCACTGCCCCCAAACTTCTCTCTATCAGGGAAGTGAGATGCGTGCAATATGCTTCAATATGATAAAGTGCATTTTTGCTTATTCTAAACGGATGCAGTGAGCAAGGTTTGAAAAGTACTGTGGGGTTGTGATCCATTGTGTGTAACAAAGAACAAAGGGCTGATGACCACGGTGCCATTCCCAGAGATGGGGCGAATGTCTCATTGTCTCTCCAGTATGCCAGCTACAAAGAACCCATTTTCCCCAGCAAATGTCAAATGAGACGCTGTGGCCATTGATCGTCTTAACTTGCTGCGCTGCAGAGAAGATGAAGCTGGGTCGACGATCTAATATTGCCGCTTTCCTGTGCTTGCTGATTGCACATAAATGCCATACATGCGGCAGAAAGTCATGCACTTGCTCTCTGAAATGCCCCACTAAATCATGCTTTTCTGGGGGAGGGGGCCGTCTATGTGGTGAGAGGCAAAATAAAAATATGTGCCTTACTGTTATTTTTCATTTCTATTACTCCTCTTACAGCCTCGTCGAGGTCTCAGCCAAAATGGGGTTTGTCAGCTTGGATCTGAACTTAGATTTTCTGAAAAGGTCACCAAGCCTTCTTGAACCCTTTCAAAGAACTGGCATTCATGAAAAGATGGTTCACAGCACGGCCATGCTAATATTACAGCGACACACTGCCGCCACTTAGAAGGTCTGCTAGCCCGAGGACCCAGTTCTATTCCAGAGATGCTCCCTGGGCCACATTCATTGGTGGGCAGCACTGAAGGCAAAAAAGACAGGGACAGAAATAGCAGCCTATTTAGCTTCAGGCTCTTCGTGCCAGCAACAGAAGCTTTGGCAAGGCAGTTCAACCTTTCAGAACGAGAAAGCCGTGTGCAAAAGCCAGGAAATAACAAAAGGATCGGTGGCGGTGGAAAAGGCAGCGGGGCCAAGTGAAGAAGCTTGGTGGACTAGATGGAGAGCTAAATACGCCCCCCAGGCCTGCAGTTCTGCCCTCCAAATTAATAATATATTAAACTGATATTCCTTGGCTTTGGGTTTGGGACTAGGACTGGGATTTGGATTCACCCTGTTCTGGAAAGAGTTCCATTCCCCCTCAAAGGTCAGGTTCAGAGCCTGAGAATACGCCAGTGTGGTTTAACAGGAGAGTGCTGGACTCAGGAGCTATGGATTCTAGTCCTCACTCAGCCATGAAGCTCTCTGGTGACTGTGGGCCAGTCACAGACTTCAGCCTAGCCTACCTCACAGGGTTCTTGTGGCGAGGATGCAATGGAGTGGAGTGGAAGCTTGTAAGCCCCCCTAGGTTCTTTGCAAGAGGAGGAAAGTTGAGGCACACATGTAACACAACAATAATAATATCACCCTCAGAATTTAAGGTGGCCACAGCGACCAGGAGTGCATTTCCACAACCATGTGTAGTGCGCAGTCCAAACTGGATGGCCCTGATCCCCCAACCCAGAGGATTACAGGCTTTCTAGACAGGGTGGGGGAAGCAGTGGGGGTTGTTCTCCACTTGCCTGCCCCCCTCATCTTGCAAGTCGCTTTCTGGGCTGCATCAGATGGGGAGTGAAAGATGCTGGAACACCATCTGGATGCCCCTGGCACCCTGGTCTCTTCCCCTCCCAAAGCCCTTCCCCAAGCTGGCCATCATGGCTCTTTCTGTACTGGCTGCAAGGGGCAGAGCTGAGCACAGATCCCCAGTGCTGTGCTCAGAGCTCCTTCTCCAGCCTGAAAAATCCTTTGCCCCCCCCCCCCCCCGATGTTATCTAGGGGGCCCTAGGATTGCTTTCTTCAATGCCAGCTGCTGCCATGCCTGAATCCGTCTGATCCAGCAACAGTGAGCGGTGCCTTGCTTGCCTTGCTTGGTGCATGTGGGGCTACCTTTGAAGAACATCCAGAAGCTTCTGTCGGTGCACAGTCTGGCAGCTCAGCTACTAACCAGGCCATGGCATTGTGAGCATATCACGGTCTGTTGTTTTCTGGACTCATCACAAAACGTTGGTTGTAGCCCTACAACTGTTCTAATGCCAACTGCCACATGTTGGCTGCTAATGCAAAATACTTCAGTGTCAAATGCTGGTACTGATTAATGCAATACAGTACCGATGAAGTATTTGCAAATTTAGAGGACATACAAGGAATGCTCTACAACACCATTCAGGCAGGAGGTTTGTGAAGAGCAAGCTCAGCTCAGCTCTTTCTCATCTTCTCTTAGTTCAATATTGTACGATGGGGCATTGCTGCCATTTTTGGTGAATCTGTTATCTAAACCCATTTTTCCCCTTGACCTGCCAACAGCCATTGGCAAAAGTGATCGGCTTTAGCCACTAACAAGTAAACAAGAAGAAGGGTGGGTCATCTTAAGGGACATATTCTTCACACATCTCATTGAGCATGGGCAGTGCTTTTTTTTGTAAAAAAAAAACAAAAAAAGTGCCGGAACTCACGTCGCTGCCGGCAGTAAGCGCTCAGCACGTGACCACACACACCAATCCCATGCCGAGCAGCATCCCAAGCTGGGTGGCCCGGACACAAAAGCAGCCCGCAGGCACTATGTTAATGATGTTTGCTGCTGACCTGCCACGCCGACAGGCGATTCAAAATCGCTTTGTAAAATCCATTGGAAAAAAAGGTGCCGGAATGCTGTGCCGGTGCATTCTGTGACAAAAAAAGCCCTGAGTATGGGGTTACCAAAGTTTGAAGGTCTTGCTGTAATTGAAAATCAAGAATAGTCTTTATCAAGGGTGTATACATATTGCTATTGGTATATGCATATTTTTCTTCTTCCCATTATGGTCCCTTGTCAAACAAGCTTTGCAGGTTGTAAGGGCTAGAAATATTTTTGAAGCCGCCTGACCATAAACCACATGGGACAAAGAAAAATTTCTGAAGAGGTTTATTCAGCCATTTATGGGTTACGAGGAAGCACTGAAGGCTCTCTTGAAAATTGTGGGCAGGTGTCGTTTGGGAGGAAATTTGGGGTGGAGTGTTTTGACACTAACTTGAAGTCAATCCTACTCACATTTATTGGGAAGCAAATCCCATGGAGTTGAACAGGACTTATTGCTGGCTCAAATTGCACAGGACTGGGAGACTGGGATTGCTTTTTGTTTTGATTTGTTGAAAAAATCATGGCAGCTGGTGGCAGTGCAGGCTCCTCTCTTCCACAGCCTCCTGGTTGGACCCATAAAGATGTCCATAACAGTGTCTTTAGGATAAACCACATGTAGTAAGTGTGAATTTTGAGAGAAAATACATTTAGAAATGAATGTTTTGGGGCTAAATGCATGTTTGAAGATTGTATTTATTTTTTTAACCCTGCCTTGCAGTGTTAAATTCTTAAATATGTCTTCATGCATCTGTTTCTATATTTACAGTTTGTATACCCTGAGTTTCAGCTAGAAGACTGTTGGAGGGATTTACATACCAACAGAAACAAGAGATTCCCTGCTCTCAGGCTTGCAATAAAAAAAGACACATCATGAAAAAGATTGGACAACCACATGTTGGAGATTACATGAGCGGAGCCAGCCAGAGCCAGGGGTCAGACTAGATGGCCCAGGAGACCCTGTCTGACTTGCTTTGTTTCTGTGTTTCTATGCTTCTGTGTATCTAAAAAGGCATGGGAAGGGCAAAGGAAAACATGAAATGTCTGGCACCAGTTCTTAACATGCTGTGATGCTTCATCTTCATGTATTCCAATGACCAGTGGAATACCTCTTTCAGTCAACATATGCAGTGTACGCAACATGGAAATAAACTGATTTCGTGAACTGGGAGGAAAAGATTTGAATTAGCACTCCCTGCCTGTACTGTTCTGCATGCATGCATGTATGTGCCACCGTGTTTTTCTCAAAAATCTCAACACCTGCCATATAATACAACCTGGGAACAGAAGAAATCTAATAATGCACATGTTGATGTGAGCTTTCTTTAACCATGGTTACACCACTGGGGAGAAAAATCTATCACACCTCCACTTTTGAAAACTCATTTGCTTCTTTATATTCCCTCCCCTATTGAATTGCCTCTTGCACTTGATACTTTTGAGACAACCCTGCGATTAACTCCTTTTGTTCATTCCCTTGATGAAAGCCGAATAGAGAAATCTTGGAGGTAAAAGTCCTCTTTCAGCATGAATTAGTCACAGACAAATCCAAAGTCCTTGAGCCTAATTGCTCCCAGGTATGAGCGACATACATTCAAAGAGCAAAACGCCCCAAAATTTTCATTACACAGTCAAATACCATCTTCCCACACTCAGCCTTCTGAATTAAAGCAGATCAACAAAATTATCTAGGTTCAGCAGGAATAAAAGAGTGGAAGTTTTGATCCAGAGAGTGAGAGTAGCATAAAAAAATGCTTGAATGCTACTCATACTGCATAGTTTAATCTTTTACAATTAAAAGTGCCTGCGTCGTGAGCCAAGCAGAGAGGAGGGAAAGACAACAGCGCCATCTATAGGCCGACAGTCATTTCTTTTTTTACTGAAAGCAGCATCTTTAAGTATGCGAAAACCAGCAAAACATGACCTCCCTGAACTTTCCCCAAAGCTCATTTTGACTAGAATCCATATGGAAATGTAGGTTTTCCCCTCTTTCACGTGAAAATATGTTTTTCTGCATATTTTTCCAAATGTATCATCAATCATGCACATCTTTGAAATATGTGTATTCTTCTCCCCTTGATTAAAGTGTATTTATGCACATTCCTTCAAAACTATAAATTTTATGCAGATTTTCCAAATGTACACATGCATTGGAGGGATCCATCATTAACATGGCAAATTTGGAATTCTACAGACTTTGATTGCAGAGTGCATGTGAGTCCACATTTAAACCAGAAGACATGAATTGGATAAAATCTGATGCAAAAGAGACCCAAATGAAGCTCTCATACGTTCCATGGGTCATTACAAGAGAAGGCCATGTTGCACCTGGGAATAAGAAGCCACTTGCTCATCTCCATTTTTAGGCTCAGGATCGCTGGCATGTTCTTGCACCCCACAACACATGCTCAATATTGCATGTTGACTGGAAAACTGGTTCTTTAATGGCTCCAGTGAACTTGTGCTGGTCTGGAAAGGGCCAGAAGAAGAATTAGAATTTCAAGCACTGAACCTGAAATTTACTGCAGACAGACATAAAATATATCCTAGTCTATAAGACATCATAGCAAGAAATCTAAGAGAAGAACGCTATTCATAAATAGATCTTGGAGAGGGAAATAGAAGGAACGTTGTATACAGGCAAGGCAAAATGCAGCAATTACCTAGGAAAACGGCACAAGCAAGAACAGCTTTCTGCAAGAATTACGAAGCACAAAATAAAGCACCAGCCCTTGCTAGCAAAATGAAACAGAACATTGAGCTTCACTAAAGCATGACTTAAGAGATCTCTTCCAGGCAGCAGCTTTACTAAACAAAATTAGCAGCCACTCTGATTTACTGATGAAGTCCATTTTGGCTCCATCACAAACTCCCATGAGTTATAAGGTCACTACATTCTAGGCAATGTGCTGGCTTATCCTAAAATAAAGAATTATGCTAAAATGATCAAGGAGCAGGAGAGAATGCTCTGTGATGAGCAGCTGCAACATCTGGGGATGTTTTGCTTAGCAAAGGAGCAAGGAAAGGGAGACATAACAGCAGTGTACAAAATTATGCATGGTGTAGAAAACATGGACAGGACAACATTTTTCTCCTTGTTCTGTAATATTAGAACCTGGAGTCATTTGAATGTATTATATTTTAATTTTATGTTGTGAGCCGCCCCAAGGCTTCGGCGAATGGGGCGGCATAGAAATGTTTTAAATAAATAAATAAATGAAACTGGTTGGTGGGGGCCTAAGGTCAGATAAAAGAAAGGGGTTTTGTCACACAGAGAACAGTTAAATACTACTACAGAATGGAGTGACGGCCATTAATTTCGATTGGAAGTGCATGGAGGACAAGGTTATCTATGGGTACCTGTCCTGATGATTACATGTCTCCTCCAGTGCATTCATGCCCTCCTTGTAGGTTTTCCACAGGCAGAGAGTTGGACACAAAAGCACAGCAGGTGAGGATTCTTGGATCCAGCACTGACTTGGTCATAGGAGTTTGCTATTGTCCTCCAGACAAGAATGCTCAGGTGATCTGGAGATGAGACATGAAATCAGAGCCACCTCCAAACAATACTGTAATGATGGGGGACCTCAACTACCCGCAAGTTGCCTGGATAAATGCATGATCCATTTCTGACAGAGAGGTTGAATTTCTCAAGGTCGTAAATGGCAGTACCTGCAGCAGTTGGTCATGGAGGCAGGCAGAAGGAGGCAGTCTTGGATTTTGTCCTGCGTGAGGCTGCCCAGGACAGAGCATGAGAGGTGAATGTTGTTGAGCCATTAGGTAACTGTGACCACACTGGCATCAGATCCAATATACAGCCAGGTGGAAAACTGCCAAAGTGGTTAGTTTTGTGTTTCACTTCTAAAGAGGAAACATCTCAAAAATGAGGGAACTGGTAAAGAGGAAGCTGAAGAGGGGACCAAGAAGTGTAAGCCACTTCAAAGTGTTTGGAAAGTACTCAGAAACACTATAATTCAGGCACAGATAATATGCATCCCACAAGTGAGAAAAAGTAGCACGAAGTAGCTTGCCATTCAAGGAAGCTATTAGGGAGAAGAAAGCTTCATTCAAAAAATGGAAGTCTTGTCCCAGTGAAAAGAACAGCCGGGGCCACAGGCTTGCATAAGGAAGATGCACGCAGACCATCAGAGAAGCAAAGAGACGGTTGGAGGAGCACATCGCTAACAATATCAAGGCTAGCAATAAAGAATTCTTTAACTATATCGAAGAAAGAAAACCGCTAAGGAAGCAGTTGGATCATTGGAAGATAATGGAATAAAAGGAGCAATAAGGGGGTGGGATAAGGAGATTGCAGAGAAGCTGAATGAATTCTTTTCTTTCGTCTTCACAGCAGAGGATGCAGAGCAGATGCCCGGCCCCGAGCTGGCGTGTTCTGGAAGGGAGCCTGAGGAATTAGGGCAGATGGTGGTGACCAAGATGAAATTCCTGACCTTACTGACAAACTGAAAGTCAGCAAGTTCCAGATGGCATCCGTCCTAGAGTTATCAAGGAACTCAAGCATGAAATTACTGACCTTCTTACTGAAATATTTAACATGTCCCTAAAATTAGCCCTTGTACCAGAGGATTGGAGAATGGCCAATGTAATTCCAATTACTAAAAAGGGATCCAGGGAGGATCCAGGAAATTACAGGTCAGTTAGCATATCATCTGGTCGGGGTAAACTACTTGAATCGGTAAGCAGATGGGGAACTCGGTGACTAGGTCCTGTTGTTTCCTAGAAGCTATGGAGGGAGGGCTTCTCACCCAGAGGGTCTGAGAGGTAACAAGGGGAGGAAACTTCCTGGACTTGGCTCTGACCAACAGGCAGGATCTAGGGGCTGATGTGCAGACTAGGGGAGCTCTGGGTGTGAGGTCCCTTGCTTTGAGATCTGGGGAACGGGGATGACCAGTAGGCCAAGTATTAGGAGTTCGGACGTTTCTAGAGCCAACTTCAGTCAACTGAAGGCCAGACTAGGAGAGATCACCAGGAAGAGGGCACTGGAAGGCAAGGGAGTTTGTGGGAGCGGGGGTGGCTCTAAAAAGGGAGGTCTTGGAGACACAAGCCTTAACGATACCACTGATTAAGAACATTATTGAGCTGGAAAACGTACAGAGAAGGGCAATGAAAGGGCTGCATAGGGGCTCCTCTATGAGGATTGGCTACCACTGGGGACTGTTCATTTTAGAAAAAAAAGGTGAGGAAGGGGGGATATGATGGAGGTGTGCGACATTATGCATGGTGTAGAGAAAATGAATAGGGAGACATATTTTTCTCCTTGTCCTGGGATCATTTCGTGAAATTGATTAGTGGGAGCATGAGAACTCATAAAAGGAAGGACTTTTTTCATGCAGTGCATAAACTATGGCATTGGCTGCCACAGGAAGTGATGGCTGCCAATCTGCATTAGCAGCTTTAAAAAGGCATCGGACAGATTCATGGAAGAAGGGGCTTTCTGTGGCTCCTGAATTTGCTGGCTGAATGCTTCCTCCTTGACCAGAGGTGATGGGCCTGCATACAGCAGTTGCTGAGGAGCTTGGGAAGGAGGAGGTCTTGCACCCTTCCTGCTGGAGGGATCGTGTGGGCAGCTGGTTTGCCACTGTGTGTACAGAGTTCTGGACTAGATGGACCTTTGTTTTGACCCAGCATGGCTTTTCTTATGTTTCCATGACACTGTGAAAAATGAATGCTGGACTGGATGTGCCTTTGGCCTGGTTCTTCGTAGCTCTTGGTCTTGGTTCTTCATATGTCCCAGTAATCTTATGTACCGAAGCAGCTTTTCTTGGCTTGGTGCTTTCCAAATGTGTTGGCCTACAGCTCTCATAGTCACATAAAGTGATGGACGTACTGTAGATTAGCAGAAACAGTTTAGCCGCCCGAGTAGAGGATACAGGTAGAATTAATCCAGAGGAAGTAATGAAGTCTGAGCTTCACAACAGAATAAAGAAATGAAAGGGAGAGCGGAAGGAAGGAAAATCTATGAAAACTAAGGCTATTCAAATCCGTTAAAATCCAAGCCAGGAAATACTGTCTCCTTGTTCCAATTGATCAGAGCTGCTACAAATCCAGCACTGAAAAATACTTCTATATAAAAATGACAAGGAACAGTTCTAATAAGGGAGAAGGAAATCCTCTTAAATGAATTAGCAAAGATTAATCAGGACAGTGCAAAGAGATGGATGGATCTGTCAGCTTCGGTTTCTCTCTACTTCTCATTTTCTCTAACTTGTTCATTCCTTCCTTCTTTCCTATTTCCATCTCAGTTTGCAACCTTAAGAAAGAAAAAAAATATGGATATATGTTTGTGTGACTTGTTTGTTGCCCTGTTATTGCAGGTTTGCCTAATATATACCATTTCTGCAAACGTTGCCCTTAATACAATGCTGGGGTTTTTTTACATTTTTCTCTAGCCTACATATTTTGTGTGTACTTTTCCCTTGCATGCACAATCTGCATACTTTTTTAAGCTTGGAGAAGTGTGTTACAAGAATCTAGGAAGTGTGACTAGTGAGTGATAACTGTTGCACTTTATGTATTGATTCAGGAAGTGCAAACAAGCTAAGTTCCTATCTCCTTAAGAAACGTACTACGAGCACAATTTCTACATGTTTCTTCTGCATTTTTTCTGCCGAAAAAAACATAGGATTGTGCCCTAAATAAATAAATAAAGATTTGAAATGCAAAGTGAACAAAATTCTCAGCCATACCCAGCCAAGGCTTTGTAGAAAACTAAGCTCAGCAATACCTAGCTTACTGTGGAGAGGTTGCATGCAAAAATGTAAAAACGCAGGAACATAAGAAGAGCCATGATGGATCAGGCGAGGATCTATCTAGTCCGCTGTTTCATCTCCACAGTTGCCAGCCCACTCCCAGTGGGAATCCACAAGCAGGCCATGCGTGCATTGCCCTGTCCGCGTTCCCCAGCAACTGGGTGTACACACTGCCTCCAACACGGGAGGCTATGGGCTACGGGGTGGTATAGGAGTTTAATAAATAAATGAATGAAGTCACTATACGAAAGCTGGTGTGGTGGCCAGAGTATGGGGCTGGGGACCTGGAGATAGGGGAGCCAGTCCCTACTCAGCTAAGATGCTCATGGGGTGAATTTGGGCGACTTAACAGGAGCGTTGTAGCGAAGATAAAATAGAGTGAAAAGGAGGGCTATGCCAGCTGCACAGGCTTCTTTGCAAGAGGAGAAAGGGTGGATACGAATGCAATGTGGTGGTGGTGGTGGTGGTGATGGCTCTGTTCTCTATGCATATGTGCAAATTTTGTTTTTATTGATTCTGTTTATTTTATTTACATAAAATGGCTGGATTGGGACTAGAATCCAAATCTCCCACATCCACAGCCCAAAACTCTAACCGCCACGCCACTCTGGCTCTGTGGCGCTGCTCTTATCACCGAGCTTTTCAGGTGTTTTGCTGAAATAAAACCTCCCGTAATTTAAGCCCATTCGATGCATCTTATGCTCGGGGGTTAGCAAGAGTTCAAAACGCCCCTCTTCAACTGCAGTGTGTGAGAGGGCGGCCTGGGCATGGAGGGCGATCTCACTGGGAATGCCCAGGACCCTCCGAGCTTGGAGGATGAGACGCATCCCAGGCATGGAGGAAGGAGCAGGGCAGTGCAGATCGCTTCGGCCCTGCTCTGGATCTGCAAAACCACCCAGAGAGATGGGTTTGGCTGCCTGAATAAATGTGGCCTCTCAGAGTGGGGTGGAAGGAGGCAGAGGCACGGGGCAGTGAAGCCAACATCCTCCTTTCCCTGCCGTACCTGAAGACTTCCTAGCCACCTTCTGCAGGGCCATTTGTGTTCTGCTCCAATGTCGGAGGTGTTCCCCAGTGCTGGAGCTGCAAATCCAAAAAAGGACCAGAAGCAGAAAAAACACATTGTATTTCCCTGGAGATGCTGTCATAAGATAACTCTGTTTATCATGCTTATGCACGTGGATTTAGGTGTGCGAATGCTAGAGATACCCCTTCCCCAAGGTTTAATGAAAAACTGAACATGCAACCACCTCTCGGGTCCCACACAAGCTCTGCTGAGCTGAAGGGCATCTGATGTTCCATCACACTCACACATTTATGCATCCTGCCTAGTTATTTGTTTTTTCTTTCCTAAAGGGAAGCCTGTATAGTTGCATTTGTTTGTTTGTTTGTTTGTTTGTTTGTTTGTTTGTTTCAAAATGCACAAAACTGCTCTGGGAACTGTGCAAAGAGGGAATTAGAGGACAAGGCTGTTAGGTGACCTTCTAGGCATCAGCCAACTAGTGCTGTCCACTAGCTCTGTGTCAAATGTGCAGAACCAATTTCTTCTCCACCTCCCACTAGACCCTGGAAAGTATTTGGTGTGCTCACCATGATGGTCCCTGGCTCCACTTCTCTAAAAACAAGAACAAAAAGCCCCATCTTCTCACTAACATAAAGGCATTTTTTTTCCTGAATCGTTGGCATATGATTCTTTTATGCCAGGAAAGCATCCTCTGCATCATACCCCTTGCATATTTGCCCAGTTCTTCACCGTCTTCCATCAATGAGAATTCAGCTCAAACCAAATCTTTCAGATCATTGCAAGGTGCAGCCATGGATGAAGGGGAAAAGGAAACCGGGAATATATGTCATGTGCACAGACAGTTAAATCATCACAACTGCTGTTTGACTGATGTATCTGTTCATTTGATTCAGTGGTGCAACGTCCACAATCTTTGTTTTCCTTTAATGTGCGTAGAAAGAGGCATAAGCACCCAGTCATGAATGGCAACAGAAGGTACCATGATGAGACTCACATTTCTGCATATGCACACCCTGGCCAAAGAATTTTTCTGAAGTGTACAGCAGGATACTTTGAGGCCGCTCTGCTTCACTTGGCGAAATCTTCACTTCCACGAGGCGAAGTCTTCACACTGCTGTATTCTCGGAGGCTAGCCGTTTCTCAGCTTTAAAGAACTTGTTAAGCAGAACAACTGAAGGTACAAGCTAGAACAGGGATAAGGAAATTCCGTCCAATGGGACTAATCTAGACAGCCAGGAGATCTCCAGTCCAGCCCAAGAAGATTCCCAGGAAACACAATCCCCTTTCCTGGTGTCACCCTCACTTGTGCTTTGATTCCCTTGGTGCTGGAGAAGGCTGCGGGTGCTGGCATTAGGGAGGCCCTTCTCTTTGGTCGGCAAGGGGAGGGAGGAGCAGGTTCCCCTCAGCTAGCCCTAGCACTGCCCATGGAAACCACACTCTTGACCTCTGGTCACCGCTTGTGCCAGGATCAGGGCCTCCGGGACCCCGCAAGTGCCTGCAAAACCAGTAGCAACTTCTCAGGCACTTGCAGGGAATGGCTATGGAGCAATTGTGCCCTGCGACTTTCCTCCCTGACCTGGCTTTGCCCTTGAATGTGAGCGTCTCTCTGGAACTTGCCCTTTGGACTGTGCTCTTGGATTGTGCCTTTGCATTGTGATAGCCTGGACTGTGTTTGATTCTCTCTCCCTCCTCCCTGGCTTTGACTCTGGACTGGGAAGCAAACGTGTCTCTTGCCTCTGGCCCTCTGAGCCTGCAAGGACTCCCCCTCGCACCTGTGCCCGGTCCCAGCATTTCAGCCTTGGCTGCCTGCCGCCCATGCTCACTGCTTGGAGCTAAGAGCAGGAGGGCCTTGTCAGCTGACAAGGACAGGGTCTCAAATGACACCAGGTGAAGGAGACCCCCCCCCTTGGCATCACCTCACTTGTAGTAGGTGCTCCAGAACTGGGAGGGCTTCTTGCCCTGTGATGCAAGAGAGTGAGTGGAAGGATGCCATATGGCAAGCCCAAAACCAGTCTGAGATTTGAACCCGGACTTAACCAGAGCTACTCACAGCGCTATCCTCTACACCTCCACGCCAAATTAAGCTTCATTGAGTGCCACATGATTAATTTCCAGGTAGTTGTATATAGCACTGCAGCCAAGCAGAGAAATCCTATCTTTACTATGTATGGTAAGTAAGCTTTAGCTGAGTATCTACTCACTCACCCATAGCTGGGAATGTGTTGATATTATGAAATACATTCGGGTTGGGTTCCACAGATTGCCAGACATCTTCCAGCATCTGTGCATTGACGAAATCAGGTTTTTCTCCATTCCCATACCGCACATTCACATCGCAAAGTATGAATTTGTACAAATAGCATGGGTGGGGAAATCTGTATTTTCCACTGGTCTTTTTTATGCTTCATATTTTATATGACTTAAATGTGTGCACAGCTCAGGAAAAAGCACAGTGCAGTGCAGATTCCATATGTGTAGTCATAGAAATTGAGTCTCATTGGAACCTACTGTGGACTTCTCCCAGTTTGCAGGAGGTCTGGGGGCAAAACCTTTCATTTCCCTCTCATTTACTCCACTGAGATAGAAATACTGATACCAGTCCCAGACTGGTTCTTTGGTCCAGTTGTGTGGACTTGTCAAGAGATGGGTGGAGCTTTGATCCCGGGCTTGTGAGTGACAGAAGCCAACTTGCTCCAAAGCTACTTTCTTTGCCCATCACAACTACTGGGACGTCTGTGCCAGGGAGGGAAGCCGGGTGGTTGCAAAGGGTCATTTCCATGTGAAAATCAACGCCTATGAAAAGTCAGCTCTGCAGTCATCATTTAAACGCTGTCCAGTAAATGAAACGCTGCCTCAGTGGTTTTTCATATCAGTTTCCATGTTTGCTCTTGGTTTTTAGTTCAAGTTTTTGAAAGCCAGAATTGTGAACCATATTTTCTGGAATACGATGCAGCTCTACAGGATGGTGTGAATGGACACTTACAGTCTATGCACACGTACTTATAAAATTATAACAGCAATTACTGTATTAATGTGTAGGATCTTGACAAATCTCTTCTTTGCCTTTGTTCATGAAGTGCCTTCCCAGAAAGCAAAGTACTGTTCTCTCTCTCTCTCTCTCTCTCTCTCTCTCTCTCTCTCTCTCTCTCTCTGTGTGTGTGTGTGTGTGTGTGTGTGTGTGTGTGTTAATCGAATGTCATTGCCTCAACAGGTGTTAATTTAAAACTTACAGAAAATGCTTCTGAAGCATAGCACTTTGATGCCACACAATTAAGTCCTCTTCTATGAATACAATTTCAAGCTTTTCAACTGCAACTGGAACATCTCTCTGAGATTTCCATAAATTACAATAAATAATGCTCATTTAAGCACAAGGTAGATTGTTTAGGTGAAGGCAGAAAGATTCTGGGGCAGCTCTGTGCATTTTCCACAGGTGTTGTGGTTCCTACCAGTCAATCAGTTTTCCTGGGTGCAAAATTTTGTATGCTTTTCTGATGAGTAAGGAACAGTTGCAAACTAAAGAACGAAGAGTTGCTGATTTTAAAAAGCACAAGCACATTGCAGTACAAACCCTAGGCCCAGAAGCTCCCAAATTTCTTCAAGTGATCTTCCCTAAACCCAAATTACTGTGTTACCCTATATGTATTTATTTAGAAGTCCCAAAGAGTTCAGTGGAACTTAGTCCCAGGTAAATGTGTATTGCGCTTGTACCCAGTTAGAGCCAAAACAAAATATTCCCTACCCCAAAGTTCAGGCTGCTGATTCTGTGGTGAGGCAAAAGGGAAGCAAATTGTTAATTATGAAATGGTTGCTATTGTTCTGGTTACTGCTAGGAACAAGGAAAGGCCCATATGAAATATTCTGCCTCAGATCCAAAATAATTGGATAACACAAACCTTGAGTGCTCCAGTTCAGGCAGCAAAGTGATTTGGGCAGGTTCTGCTTATCAATACATAAATTTAGGCTTAGGTGTGGAGAACAGTCCTCTATTTTGAAGATGTTCTCTATTTGAAGTTTGGTATAAATATTCGTCCCTTCATGGATCACTGCCTTGCTGTGGTGAAGGGGCTTGCGTAGAGCAATGAAGCTATGAGCTATGCCATGCAGGGTCACCCAAGACAGACAGGTCACAGCAGAGAGCTCTGACAAAAGGTGATCCACTGGAGAAGGAAATGGCAACCCACTCCAGTATCCTTGCTATGAAAACCCCATGGACAGTACCAAGAGATCAAACCAGTCAGTCTTAAAGGAAATTATCCCTGGCTGCTCTTTAGAAGATCAGATACTGAAGATCACACTCAAATACTTTGGCTATCTAATGAGAAGAAACTCACTGGAGAAGACCCTGATGCTGGGAATGTTTGACGGCAAAAGGAGAAGGAGATGGCAGAGGTGACTGGATGGGGTTACTATGGAGGTGGGTGTGGGCTTGAGTGGACTCCAAGAGATGGTGGAGGACAGGAGAGCCTGGAGGAATGTTGTCCATGGGGTTGTGATGGGTCGGACGTGACTTTGTGACTAAACAACAACAAATAAATATCCATCAGAAAGACCTAGAGACATGTTACCTGAGTTCACAAAACACAAAAAAACCATGGTGAAATTTTACACTGTGGGATTGTTGTATTACCCAGACTCAGTCCTGGCACTCCTGTGTGGTAAGATTAGTTTTCTGAAACCGAATCAACAGAGTACACCGAATCAACACTCTGTTCTATGTAAGGTTTCCACGCTCAAGGTGGCTTCTCCAGTTGTCCAAACCCAGGATCACCATTTTGCCATTGTTAGTACAGTCACAGCACTGTCCCACGGCAAGAGTGGCCTTTCTAGCCTTTAATGTCTACTGCTCTCAGCACCCTAAAAGCAGATTGCTCAATTTGTTCCATTGGCTTAGCAAAGTGTCCATTTCCCTGCTTACTTTTGGAAACAGGGAGACAGCGTGAAAATACACAGAAGGGGAAGTGGGGGGGGGGATCATGATGAAACTACTCAAAGATAGGCTGGACATGCACATGGTGGGCATGTCGTGAGCGGAGATGGCTGGTGCCGGAGGTCAGACTAGATGGCCCGGGAGGTCCCTTCTGACTCGCTCTGTTTCTGTGTTTCTATGTTACTTATTTTCATTCAATAAGAGTCTCTGTGAGGGGCTGGAGCAGCTGGGAAACACCTCAGACAAGCAAGTACACTTAGGAGAGGGTTGGGAAGAACCCACCAATCAGGAGGAGGCTACTGTGGTCCATAGGCAAGAACAGGGATGTCATTCAGGGAAACTGTCAGGATTGTGGAAACTGTCCTTCCCAGGTAACCACAGGAACATGATCAGTAAGTTTGGGCAAGGACCCAGATGCCATGGGAACAGTGCAGGCTGGTTTGCCACATCACATGAACACAGCCCTGGTCACAATCATCCACACTATGGTGATAAGTACTGCAGTTTCATCTAAAAGTGAGCAAGTCTTTCTAATTGCCGTCTACTTAATCAAACTGTATGCATGTAGGTGTCTGTTTTGTATGCTTTCTTGGTGACCTACTCTTTCTTTTACTGATGCATAATTGACCATCAAATGCATCCACTTAGATGTCTTTAAAAGGTAATCAGCAAATCCACGGCTATGTGGCTATCTTTGGCCAGCAGCCCAAGTGCCCCCGGATGCGCTACATGCTACCTCCAGGACTGCAGACCTCCCAGCGCCAGTTTCGGGGAATTCAAGTAGGGGGCACTTAGTCCTCAGCACCCACCTGTGCGATTCCCATAGCGTTCGCCATGGTGTGATACAAGGTGCTGGATGCAATGGGCTTTTGGGCTGACCCAGCAGGGCTCTTCTCAGGGAGTAGAGGAAGCGCAGAGGAGGGCAAAGGGAGCGAATGTGCCTCCTCACCTTCTGCCCCGATGGCTCTTGTCTTCAGACAGAAAGACATCGCTGCAGCCATGGAAAGCTGGTCAAGGGAGGGGGAAGGGGCTTTCGGATTATTGACCGATTGCTAATAAATGATAGATTATTGTTAAGGTGCAAAGTAAAGAGCCAGACAGCACCAGAAATGATGTATCTGTAAATAAAGAGTAGGGCAGAGAGAGAGATGGTGAACTGGTCTTATGGTTTGAGCAGTGCTAATTTATGGGGCTTTGAGCTGGATACTCTCATGCTCTTGTATGGGTCATGTAAATGTTCTTTTCTCCTACCTCATCATATTAAATCATTTCATCTTTACCCTTTTGCTTCCTCCTCCTTTGTATCCTCCCTACTTGGCCTCAGAATTGTTCCAGTTAAGATTAAAATTTATGGGGAGTTGCCCTCTAAGGTTAAGGCAGCTGGGAAGACTTTAGATGGCCATACTAATTTGCAGCGACTCTATTAACCTTTTCTCACTGTCAGCAAAGAAAATTCAAAAGAATTAGCATCTGAGAAGTGTGCGGAGGGGGCGTGCTATTTTTTCTCCAAGGCACAGGGCACAGGGCCGCAGAGCTATTCCACGTGATGTGCTGAAGGTGAACGGCCTTGATGTAGAAGCCTTCTAGGCAGTCCCGCTTCAGCTTACTGGCAGGGAGGCCATTTTTGAAAAACTTCTGCTTCTTTGGTGGCATCCATCTCTAGTTCTGCACATCATCCAAATCGCTTGTGGACGCATGTGCTATGGACTGAGGCTTGGATGAAGTGGTGGGCAGGATGAGGAGGGCTGATCAATTTGGCTGGAAACCTGCCAAGGCAGAAGCACTGCGGGGAGCTGGGTCACAGCTCTGGAAAACCCAAAGAAACAGATGCAGCACCTGGGGGTACCCCAGATACATCTTATCTCCAAGCATCAGCCTCCAGTGGGACCTTGGCATCATGCTGCTTCCAGGTGCTTCCATGTACACCCCACCCCAACGGCCCTTCCTCACTTCTCTTTTCTTTTACATGGTGGCAACAGCTGCTCCTCTCTCTCTCCCAGCCCTTTTCCTCCTAGTCTGGCCACTTGCCCTGACACAAGGAAGGAATGTGGTAGCCAGCTGGACAAGCCCTTAGAGCTCTATTTCAAACCAAACTGTTTTTTAACTATACATTTTGAATGGCAGTGATTGGAACCAAAATGGTGCTCCCTTTGGTGGCGGTATGGCAGGTGAGGCTATAGGAGTGGCAAAGAGACTGCCCCTTGGCCTGAGGAGCTAGGAGCATCTTCTACCAAACTTGGAGGGTAGCCACCAGCTTCTGTCAGGATAGCTGGACCAGGGTAGCTCAGCCACGGTGGATCAGGCATGCTGGTAGCTCAAACTGAGATTATTCTCACGTACTTTCTCCAGAACTGCCTCAGGCTTGTTCCAGAAGCTGAAGCGCGCAGAGGTGACACCACTGGCCAGAGCTTCCTTCCCGCAGCAAGTGGCATTTTAGCTAAAAGAACCGCACTGGGTGCCAACCCATTACCCAACCAAGCAAAAGGTATTGCTGCTAACCTACATAGCCCTAAACAACTTGGGACATAGTTATCTTAGGAACTGCCTCGCTCCCTTATATTCCTGCCTGATTTTCACAATCCTTAGAGGAATCTCCTGGTGTTTGACGCAAGAGCACCTGTGCTAGAGTGTTTCGTCTCAAAGTACCACCCTCTGGGACCTATTACCAATTGTCTGGAGACAGATTGCAACACTCCTTGAGTTGAGACATCTTCTCAAGACCAGGCCCGGTTTCCTCTGAAGCTGACCCAAGCCACTCACAGCGGAGTGTGGAGTCTGAATGCTGATCAGTACTTCACTACCATATGGTTTTCCTGTCATTTTTTCTTGTTGTTTTGATGGCAGGACATCATATGTTCACTGCTTTGAAATTTACTGGAAAATGGTATATACACCTAATTAATAGAATGACTCGATATTTGCATTTTGAAAACAGCCACCTGAGGTAGGGAGTGTTGACATAGCCCTCTTTCTGTTTTGCTAGTTTGCTATAAATGGAGAGCTCTTTGTGTAAATGAGAGAGAGAATTCAGAAATGTAATACCCCACTGAGCTTGGAAGTGTGGCCCAAAATGCAAACACCCTCACTTATTCCCTCCGTGTTTAATGCATAAAATGGCTTTTTAACCATGAAATCCCCTTCACTATTTTTAATGAATCACCTGAAAGTGTGCCTGGTCAGGATATAGCTTGGCCTAGGACATACTCTGAGTCTCCTTGCACACGTTGCTTTCCACCTGATACAAGACAGATGGAAAGCGGCAGAAATCAGGCAGAGCTGGGGTGTCCTTTGGTGGTGTACCCATCCTTCATGGTTTTGCCCAGAAATTGCCCTGTGTTCCTATTTTTGCTTGGAGATAACAAGCATGACTTGACAAAGGATATCATAATCATGTCTGTTTTCTTTGGGGAAGGGGAAAGCAGCAACTATCAAGTGTTAATACACATAACAAACAATTTTTGCTTGTGAAATTTCAAAGTACTATCTCATTAGCTTTGCAGAATAAAGAAAAAAGAATAATAACCCATAAAATCTCCATCTCATAACATAATGGTAAAGAAATTGAACTGAGATTCATTTGAAACTCATCAGAATGAAAGTAAAGCTTGTTTTCAATTAGGCAAAAATCATAAAGATTTGCATAGAATCCCTATACCAGCTAATTGACATTAGTGTGCTGTTCTACATATCGCAGTGCAAATCCACTGAGCATATCCACAGGTCAGAGTTCCTCGCTCCAGAAAGCATTGATTATGCATTGCAGAGAGGAGGAGGCATACTGTGGGTTAACAGAGGCTGCGTCTTCAAGAAATCAAAATAACACCCCGTATTCAATTAGGCTGCTCAGAGCAGGAACTTTTCCAGTTTACTTTGGATGCTGCTCTTCAGCCATTCCAGAACTTCAGGCCCATTCCTATGTTGCTAGAATGGTGTGGTTGTTATTGTCCTGTGTCTGGATCTACCCCCATGTCACACAGCTCAGGATCTGTTAGGGTGGGGGGTGCTTAGCCTTTTTAAAGAGAAGAGGATACCAGTTACATGAATGCATTAGGTTTCCGGTTTAATCGCAGGCACTTGGAAGGAAAAGGATTTCTCTACACTGACCAGGTTCACACAATCGCCACAGTATTCTGGGGCTTGTTTAAGACATGCTGAGTTGTAGCATGTGGTGGCCATGCTTTGGAGAATCCAAGCCATGGAAGGTGGCCACCTTGGCTTACTGGAGCATGTGGTTGATGTGAGGGTCATCACAGCCCACCATGGATCCACCTACCACTAGCATGTAGCCTCTGACAGGCTGCCCCCAAAGGAATGCAGTGCTCAAGGGAAAAAATAGTTCCCCGCTGCTGACCTAGAAGTCCGGTAGTTTAAGAATGAGCGTTCAGGTTCAAGTGCCCACTTGGCCAACCGTGAAGCTCACTGGGTGACTCTGGGCCATGCACTCCCTCTCAGCCGAGCTCACCTCACAGAGTAGTTGCTGTGAGGATAAAATGGGGCTATGTAAGCAGCCTTACATGCAAAGGGGGCGGCAGAGGATGAGGTGGCCGGATGGAGTCCCTGAAGCAGTGGGTGTGAGCTGAAGTGGACTCTGGGGATGGTGGAGGACAGGAAGGCCTGGAGGAGTGTTGTCCATGGGGTCGCAATGGGTCGGATGCGACTTTGCAACTAACAACAACAAGCAGCCTTGGGTTCCTCACAAGACGGAAAAAGGTAGGATAGAAGTACAACATCTTCATCATCATCATCCCCACAACCACCGGGCATGTTGGTTGGAGCTAATGGAAATCCAAGTCCAGCCACATCTGGAGGCCCACAAGCTTGGACTAAATCTTCAGAGACACAAGGCCTCCCAAACATTATTCCCCCAAGACATCTGGATGGTTGAACATTTTGCATACTAGACCCAAACCATGATAGGGTGTTGGACTCGGCTTACGAGTGGGTAAACTCCTGAATAGGCAGGCAATCTGTATAAACTCATAATGCATCATATCGCCACCTTCTCCTCTACCATTCTTTGTGGGACTGGCCAAGGCTGGTATGAACACTGCTTGAGAAAGATGGGGGAGAGGAAGCACAGTTGTTTGGCCTTTCTCCAGCATTTCAGCCTAGGATAACATCATGAGACCAGAGGAGGAACAAACCTTAATCTTGACTTAATCACTTAAACCTGTCACTGGGCTATAATGGAGGATTCCAATAATTATTTGTACATGAGGAGAAGATAGCACTAATGTTCCCGTCCTGAGAATCTACATTACTAATTTCCCCAAACACTGAATTAAGAATGTTTTAGTACAATTAGCAATTAGTCCAACAAAGTTGCCTGCGGCTATGTTCATCAGAGCATACTTGCTTCCCAGAAAATGTGCTTAGTGAAGAAGGCAGCAGTTTACCGAAATCATGGAAGTGCTTTTACTTATATATAATGTCCATTTAGGTTTGTCACTGGTGGTGAACTGGCCTTCAGCATAATTCTTCCATCGGAGAGCTGGACTGTGTATGGCACAAACACATGAAAAACCAACAAGATCTGGTTGGAAGCTCAGACAAGGGCCAGCGCTAGCCTTGGACAGAATGAAGGAGCCTCCTCAGCAACGTATTCTAACCTATAAAACCCTACACAGCTCGTGACTGCAGTACCTGGCAGAAGATCATTCCCCATCTTGATCATCTGGAACCCCAGATCCACTCCTGAGATCTTTTCCAGACTACAGCCTTCAAAGAAGGCCAGAGAGAGGTAACACGGAAGAGACCTTCTCAATGGTGGCACCCCAATTCCAGCCTGCCTAGTGCCAACATTTTCAGCTTTTCAGAAGACTACCGGAAGGAGCATCTTGAAGTGACACAAAGTATTCTGGAGCTAGATGGGTTACCTGAAGGAGCATCTCCTTCATATGTGCCTGCCCATCCCTTAAGATCTGGGGCAGAGGCCCTTCTCAAGGAGCCCTCCTTTAAGGAGATTAGGAGGGTGGCTACCTGGAGAAGAGCCTTCTCTGCGGTGGCACCCCAATTGTGAAATTCGCTCCCCAGAGAGGTTCACCTGGTGCTGTCACTTTATTCTTTTCGGCACCAGGCTAAAACCTTTTTATGTTTCCAATGATTTAAGATTTTATTGTTTTAATAGGGGTTTTATTGTTGATTGGAAATTTTTTATTAGGATGCTGTTTTATTTTATTTTGGCTTATTGTTAAACTGTCCAGAGACTACAGTAGAGGACAGTCTAGAAAAGTTTTAAATAAATAAATATATGCCCCATACTCCTGAGCATTTAATGGCATAAGATGTGGCATGGCAGTTCTTTTAACAGATCTAGTTTTTACAGAAATGGTTTCAGTTTCAATTGTTTAAAATTTTGTATATTGGAATGTTACGCCATATTTTCTGTATTTATATATTATGGTCATGCAGTTTAGTTATATCTATGGATTGTTGTGAACTGCCCAGCAAGCTTCAGCTATAGGGTGGCATAGAAATAAAATATTAACCTATAATATGTTGAGGCGAGGACTGGAGTGAGGATGTTGAAAGACTGAGTTGTGTGCACCATACAGTCCACCCCTCAAGTGAGCTCGTGGATTCAGCAGTCCTCCTATGTTGGAGTAAGATCCAACTTCTAGTAAGGAAAGGGGAGGCTGCCTTCCTGAATGAACAAACAACCAGAAGAGAGATACCAAACCAGAAGGAGAAACCAAATGAAAAAGGAAAAGCCATAATGTTCTTTTGCCCATTTCCTTGGTATTTAATGTGTCTCTTTTAATACTGTCTAAAAGGATGCTTATCTTATTCTAATAAAATGTATAGATTTTCATGGTTCTAATCATTTAAATGAATTTGTATATCTCTTTGTTCATACAGTTGTTAAATTTTGTCATTGCATCTATCGAACAACCTCACTGGTCCAAAACCTGTTGGGCTGCAATAAATACTCATTGTTGGCATGTCTAAGAAGTGGTTTCTATACTGAATTCTCTGGGGCAACCTCTTTCATTTTGCTTCAGAAATCTGTGTTAGGTCAGTTCCAAAAGATCTCCCTGGAACCTCTCTCACCCTGCACCAATTAGAGAGCAATTCCATGGCCCCATAGCCATAGTCAGAAGGACACTAGGATATGAACATCTCCTTCCTGTCCACAAATGGAGCTCTGGTCATAGAGAAGATCTGATCATGCATCTTCTCCCAATCCATCAGCTCCCAAAAAAGAGCTTCCACAAAGAGCTCAGTGGCAGCTTCTTTTCCAAGGCTGACATAACAACATTAGAAGAGGATGGTTAAGAGAAAAAGGACAGATGGGCTGCCAGAGCAGAGAGAAGGAAGGTGGTGGACCCATCAGCCCCACAAGCCTCTCAGCCCTTGCCCATGACCTACTGAAACCAGGAAGGTGAGTGAGATGGCATCAGAGGCCATCAAGCTCCAAATTCTTTGTGGGAGGAACGGGAAGAGAAAACATCTCCATCATTCCCGACATCCTGCCCAGCTTTCATGATCAGGGCTCTGGATAGATGGAGGGCCCTGTCTAACAAAGCACCTGTCCTGTAGGATTGCACTCTTAGGGCCCATTCCTATCCCGTGCTCCCTCCATCAGTAGAAGTCCCTGAACCCAGAGGCTTCCAATCATCCAATGCAGGCAATGGAGGCAACCCTGATTGCATTCATTTATTAATTTTGTTTATGGCAGTGTTTTTGTCCTTCCTTCCCACCAGAAACCATTGAGGTGACTAGTAATGCAATGCTTTAAAATGATACACTGTAAAATACTAACAATAAAAACAGCTAAAATTACTGGTTAGACAGTACAGCTGAAACAGGACTTTCATTGCCAAGGAGTTTGGCTTCACTGCTGTTTTCTGTGTACTGTCAAAGTCTGGGAATGTCTACGCTGCATTGCAAGAAAAAGCTTTGTACATACCAGACAACATCCTAAGAGTAGGAGATCTGCACCCAGAATGTGCACAAAGTCCTCCTTTTCCACTCCATGATTTTGTTTGGATTAAAGGGGACTTAACAAGGCCTCATTAACCCCCCAGTCCTCCATCATCCACCCTTCAGAGGTCTACCTATCGAGTGGCCCTTACAATGAGGCAGCCACGGTAACCCTGGTGTTCTGATTCACAAAACCAGCTTCCAGGTCACAGCAAATCCCCTCTTCATTACTTCACTTTAGAATAGATAATATGCTTTTTTCAGCCTTATCTTAATCCATTCTTTCATTCCTTCTCCCCTGCAACGACATTACCTACTGTCTAGGAGTCTGGTTTTCTGCATTCCTTCTCCCTCAGCATCGCAATGAGATGGGGCACGTGTCAGTCCAACCCTTCTGTCCACTCCTCCTTTGAGCAGCCTCTCCTCCTCCTCCTCCTCTCATCACATCCCTCATATGCTATACCATCAGTCTTGGACCTTCAATCCACCCTTGACTCTTCCACAGACTTACCTGAACAGTTGATGGTCCTATCTAAAACCTACCCTAAAATATATACAATTCTATTAGGATAAAAAGCTGATATTTCACAATGTAGATTCTTTTCACAGTACTAATTCCCAGCTTTGGTGATCCCAGGCTGACTCTGATTCCTTTTTGTCCCTTGGGTATCCGAATTCTTGCTGCCACTGCTTGGACTCTAGCCTAAAGAAAGGAAAACACACGTTCCCCCTCTCCAGACGAAGGCAGCACACGTGAAGGGGGACACTGCTGTGATGCAGTCAGAATGCTTCGTACCAGCCAACAGCTTGGTGGGTGGATTTTCAGAGGATTTAGTAAAGCTTGCAAATGCTTTTTAAAGACAGCCCAAATAAACCTGCTTGTCCATAAATCCAACCTTGATAAAACAAGGTTATGAATTTCCATGGCCAGCTCCAGTTTCTTCGGGAAACTGGCTCACTAGGCAGCAGTGCTGAGAAGCACACCCAGCTGCTGCATCTAAGAACAATACTGCAGCCAGGAGTTCTCCCCAGCTCAACTCCTGACCCTTCAAAAGACATGCAAATCCACCCGGAACAGGCCAAGTACCCACAAACTGGAGCAGCAGAACCTCCAATCGTACTATTTTGTTGATTCAGGTTCCCCTAATTGCCACACAATTCATGAATTGCGAGAAAAATTGCATATATATATTTGACACACAGGTAAAAAAAGGGTGGCAAACAAGTGAAAATCTATACAATGTGCCACAGAGGATGACAGCATAGGCAAGATCTCCAGGAACTACAAGGCTTGTTTGCATGTTTTGCATTTCTTGCCTGGAGCTTCATTCACTGCTTCTGTGTGTCCACAGCTGGATCAGTTGTCTGGTCCAGATGATACAACAACCCATCATTGGTAAAACAACCCTCGGCTTGTCAGGGTGGTTGGCTGAGGGGGAAAAAGTCACCCTGCAGGAAATGGTCTGGATTTAGATGACACGACAACCCAGTGTGGGAAGGTACCCTACAAACCAGGTCAAGGCTAGGTTGGTGTTGTGGCAGAATGCAACCAAATGGAACCCTGCAGCTATGCTGGCAACGAGTTGCGCTTTGTTTGGTGAGTCCAAAAAAACTTGTAAAAGACAGAAGAGTGAAACTCGAGGGTTACAACATCACCTAAGTTTCTTTGAACAACTGCGAGTGAGGACCAGAGAGTCTAAAATCAAAGCCTCTTCCAGAAAAACTGAGAGTTGAAAAGGGCAGTTAGGCTACCAGAATGTGAAGCAGTCCAGCAGAAATTAGGGGACCTTTAGGCACTTGTGAAGCCAGGATCTGCAGGCACAAGATGCTGGCAGTTGTTTACTAGCAATGATACTGATGCCCTCTGTCAACACACGCCCACAGAATCCCCTCTTCTCTCAGAGTTGGATTGCATTTTCCCCTGAACAATGTATTTTGGGGAGGCTTGGTCTAGAATGAGCAGTTAAGTCCATAATTGCAAAACATCTGCTCCAGGAGGAGATGAAAACTTCTAGAACTGGTGCATAGATTCAGTTGCCTGAATTTTGAGGCTCCCCTCAGAGGTATCTTGATGGACATAATTGTGGTTAGTGCCTGTACTGTATCTGGCAAATCTTACAGCTACGCTTCCCATCTGTTAGGGAAAACCAGCCAAGTGGGGGGTCATGATGGAAGGAGGAAGAACAGCATGGCTTTGCTGGGGCTCTCTTCTCAGAAAGTTGGATGCTTGAAGTTCTCCATTTGTTTGCCTGAAGGGAGGTGGCCTTCCAGGTTCAAGACTAGCAGCGCTGAGCTGCTTTCCACATTGTGCATTTAAGGCGTAGCCTGCCTCTTATGCAAATCCACATTTTGAAAACCTGACTCTACTTAATTCCTTTTTCCCATTGTGCTAATTTCTCTCTGAAGCTACCAGCCCTTTTTCCCATTACAGAGCTACCATTATTTTTTCAATCACGCATACAGATGATTTAGTATGCAAAAGGACATACAAACCTTATTACCGTTATCCTTCACAGCAGCTCTGTGAGGTAGGGCTTTATTATTCCACTGTTCCAGAGAAGCAGTAGAGTCTGAACAAGAGTAAATGCTTCCAAGGCCACTCAACAAATCCCTGGCTAAGCTGGGATTTGAACTTAGTTCAAGTTTGCCACAAGAACACATTAACTCCTTTTCTGCATTTTTGCAGGCTGTTTGGATGCTTCTCCAGTATTTGTGCCTTGAACACAGGAATGGTAATTTTGTTCTTCTTGCTGTCAAGAGGGAATTATCAAAAAGGCTTGCAAGCTGCTCCACAAACTAACTAAGCCAGAGTGCTTGGATTTTAGTACTGCAGTGCCAGAAGTTCATTCTTTAGCATGAAACACTCCTTATGGGGGGATTTAGAGTTTTCTTTTGAAAGATTCCTTTCCCCAAATGATGTATTTTATTGCAGAATGGCCCAGTTTACATGTTTGGTACTCAAGTTTGAAGCTAAACTACTTCTGCAGGGTCTCTGTAGCCTATGCACCTGGGTCCAGCACTTGCACAGTGCATGTAAGTTCTACAATTGCATCCTCCGCTTGGATAGGATTGCACCTGTATAGGATTGCACTCCTCCATGTTTAGGATTGCACCCCAAGCCTACTTCAGTCTATTGAAGTACGTTGCAACAACATCACATGTCCTTGCATTCATAGGATTTATCCAGAACTAACGTTTTCTAGATGGTGACTGAAATGCACCAGGTGTGTGATCGGAGTGAAAGTCTCCTGAGCAGGGCTGTGCAAGTACATCACTGCCAGATTCAAAGACCTTCCAGTTTCACTGTCTCCCTGAACCCCCAAAACAGGTAAGCTGCCATACTGGGTAGACCCCAGAATATGCCAGGTGGGCTGTATTTAGCATATGGGTTCCAGTTCTGCTAACTTGCCCTGGAGTCCTGTTGAAATGGATGTTGTGTGGGTGGGAACTCAGTTCTGAACTATGCACAATACAGCTACAGTTACATTTCAGCAAGTGGGGTTGCAAGAGCAATTCTGCACTATGATTGTGCAGCTTGTGCAATTCATCGTGTGACCCATTGCACATAACTTGTGTGAACTGTTGTGCAACCTGTTGTGTAACCTACCATGTATGTTGCTGCCCATCTGATTGCACTAGCATAAGAGGCAACCATTTGCACAATGGAAAGACTCAGCAGAGCTCCGTTAGCACAATCAGAGTTTGCAGAACAACACAATTAGATCCCACTTCTTGTAATTCTTAACAGTAGAGTCCCCAAAATCTATTCTAAATGTGGGAATACAGAAAGATGGAATCATAGAATAGCAGAGATGGAAGGTACCAAGAATCCCATTGGATCCAACCACCTACTACTTCAGGACACCAAGGTACACCATCCCACTCAGATAATTGTTCAGTTGCATCTTGAATGCCTCTAGTGTGGGAGAGCCCACAACCTCCCTAGGTCATGGGTCCCATTGTCATACTGCTGTACCAGTCAGAAAAATTTTCCTGATATCTAGCCAGAATCTGAGTGGATTATTCTAGGTGCTGCACTCTGGGATGATTGAGAAAAGATCCTGGTCTTCTCCTGTGTGACCACCTTTCAAGCACTTGTAGACTGCTATCAGTCTTCTTGTCTCGCGGCTGAGCATGCCTCGATGAGTTCTCTTGATCTCTCCTCATAGGGCTTGGCTTCCAGTCCCTGGATCATCCTTGTTGCCCTTTTCTGAACCCTTTCCAGCTTGTCTGCATCTTTCTTAAATTGTGGTGCCCAAATCTGGACACAGAACTCCAGATGAGGCCTACGCAGTGCTGAGTAAAAAGTAACCAGTACTTCACAAAATTTGGAAGTGATCCTTCTATAAATGCATCCCAAATACATTTCGGAATGCATCCCTAGCATTTGCCCTTTTTGCAGCTACATCGCATTGTTGGCTCATATTTAGTTTGTTGTCCACAATTCCAAAGTCTTTCTCATTTGCAGTGCTATTTAGCCACATATTCCTCATCTTGTAGCAATGCATTTCGTTTCTTTTTCCTAGGTAGAGGACTTTGCATTTATTCTGCTGTTTTCAGTCCAGTGTTCTAGCATATCAAGATCACCATGGATCTTATTTCTGCCTTCCAGGGTGTTAGCTATTCCAGCCAGTTCTGTGTCATTGGCAGATTTCATTATCATTCCCTGGATTCCTTCATCCAGATCATTAATATGGGGCGGCATAAAAATGTTTTAATAAATAAATAAATGATATAGATGTTGAAGAGCACTGGGGCCAGGACTGAACCCTATGGCGCTCCACTGGTTACCTCTCTCCAGTTCAAGAAGGTGCCATTGGTGAGCAGTCTTTGTGACCAGTTTTGCACTTTCTCAACACAATGATGCTTATTTATTGCGTCCTCTTCCATGCATCCATTTGGAAGAAGAGTAGCAGTGTTTCACACAGTCCTGCAAGCACACCTAGCTACACGTTTTTTAAAAAGTGGGTGGAAGAGGATCCTGACACACTTCTTCCCTGATGGATTTTTATTACTTATATTGCCTTGTTCTTCAATATAGTATCACATCCAACCCAATCCTATTGAAATATGATGTGAATGACTGAAATGGTCACCCATTGATAAATGTGTTTTCAGTTGATGATTGTGCTAAACTAAGTTTATAGACCTGTGACTGGCTATGGAAATTCACACTCAAAGTTTGGTTGAAATGGCTTCAAGTGATTCTGAGAAAGGAACTGGCCTGCTGGATTGTACAAGCACTTACTGTAAATGATGCAGCATTGGTTGCGGACCATCAAGAACTTTTCTCCTAAAATGAAGGGAAAGCATCTTAGAAACTTTGAGGGGAGCCAAGGAAGTGCCAATAAAAATAGGCCATTTTTTCATGGGATTTCACATGCCACCTATTGGTACCTAGAGCAAAACAGTGGAAGCTCCTCTTCAACTAAAATGTGTAAGGAACGTTAAAGAAAGCCGGCTATTTCCTGTTAAGAGCAGCAACATTTCTCAGAAGAATTTTGCATATCCCTAGAATTCACTGGGAATGCAAAACCAATCCTTTCCTAGTTGGTAATCAGCCATTTATCTGAGCAACTTTATTTTTAAGCCTGGCACTATCTTTTCCATAACGATCAGTGTAATGCTGACATTTTTGTGCGTAGTCCCTCTGTTCCTATTAAAGTCACATCAGCTCATAAAAATGAGAAAATATGGACGCATTCCAAAGAGAGTGACAACAGAATGCTCAATGGAAGAGCGATCCTTGGAAAAAGCCATTTCTCTTTCTCATTTTTTTGTCTCAGATTGAATACAACAGATTTTGTGTCACTGCAATTTTTTTACATTGTCATCTATTCCTCCCAACATCTCTTGACACACTGCTCAAAAGGAGGGGAGAAAATTACATGGATGCTCTGGATGTATTTACATTCCATATGCAGAAAAATACTTTTTTCTCTCTCTAAACCTGCAAACTTTAATTTTACAATTTTAATATATATAGAAGATGTCATCCATGAAGGGCAAGCATTAAGTTTCTTTCTGGAGTATGAAGGACCCCATAACTCATCAGTGCCTCAGGAATGGATGAATTATAAAGGCCTCTCTCAAGAGGGAATGAAACATAATCACTCTTCATGGGTGAGATATTCTATTTACCCCTTAGAGGTTGATCCCAGGCTATGTTAAAAGAAACTGTTTAAACCTCCACAATCAATTTAGAATGAGCAAAGCAAAATTTGAAGTGAATTAGGAGGTTTCTGATCGAACGAATTGTGCATGGGAGAGTGTGTGATAGTTAAATCATCGGACTAAGATAGATGACAGTCATCTTTAATTTCATTTCTATATCTCCCAACAAGCAAAGCTCTCTGGATGGTTTACAGTCCTTAAAAATACAGAGTCATGCATACTGTGAAAACAGTTTGCCTGTAAACATAACCAGAGCTGACACATTTACACACACACAACTACTTTTCAACAAATCCTTTGGGGACAATGCAGACCTAGACCACAAGGGCTAAAGTTGCCCTTACCCCATGTTAGAATCGTGGTCCAGATTGTCTAAACACAGGGACAATTTGTGTGTGCATGTGTGCAGTAGGGTGGGGGGGGGAGATGAATCACCTGTACTTAGCACCAGTCCAAAATAGCTCAGGCAGCATCATTTGTTCCTTAGAACAAAAAAGATCTGCTTCTTGCTTCAGAAAAGGCAAACTGAATTGACACATTAATTGACTGAAACTTACGTGACTAATCAACTGCATTGCCATAAATCAAATCAGATCCCTAACTGTGTACCAATAAGAACTTTAACCCTTCAAGGGATATGGTGGATATTGAAATTCATTGGTAAAAAAGATGCATCTAGAAAGATAATTTCTTCTTAGGTTGTTTCTTGAAAGAACAAATTGAAAATGACCCTTTCCCTTTCCTGAATAAGTACGAGATGCTAAGATAATCCACGCAAACACTTTTTGTTCATAGATTCATAGAATAGCAGGTCTGGAAGAGACCAAGGAGGCCATCGGGTCCAACCCCCTGCTAGTGCAGGACAGCAAGTCGCACCATCCCACTCAGACGATGGTCCAGTTTCAGCATGAATGTCTCTACTGTGGGAGAGCCCAGGACCTCTCAGGGCAACTGGCTCCACTGTCATATTGCTCTGGCAGCGAGGGAACTTTTCCTGATATCTAGCCTGAATCTGGTGTGCTACAGTTTGTCGTTCCATGTCTGACACTAAGGGCTGAGTGAGACAAGATCTTTTCCTTCCTCTTTGTGACTGTCTTTGAGGTACTTCTACAGTGCTATCATCTCCCCCCTCAGTCTTCTCTTCCTCAGACTGAACTTGCCCAAGCTCTCTCGGTCTCTCATTGTAGGCCTCGGTTTCAAGGCCCTGGGTCATTTTGGTTGCCCTTCCCTGAACTCCTTCTAGTTTTTCTGCTTCTTGCTAAAACTTGGGTACCTAGAATGGAACACAGTATTCTAGGTGAGGTCTGACTAGTGCAGATTAAAGGGGACCTAGTACCTCCCTTATTCTGGAAGTAATGTTTCTATTTATGCATCCCAAAATAACATTTGCCCTTTTTGTAGCTACATCACATTGCTGATTCATATTTAGCTTGTCGTCTACAACAACTCCAAGGTCTTTTTCTTTTTCAGTGCTCTTGAGCCAAGCATTCCCCATTTCTATCAATGCATTTGGGGTTTTCCCCCCTAGGTGGGGAACTTAGCATTTTCCCTGTTGAATTCCATTCTGTTGCTTTCAGCTCAGTGATCTCAGTAAGATCACCTTGAATCTTCTTTTTGTCTTCCGGAGTGTTGGTTATTCTGCCCAGTTTTGAGTCATCCACAGATTTGATTGTCATTCTCCAGGCTTCCTTATCTAGTTCATCAATACAGATGTTGAAGAGCACTGGTCCCACGACTGGACCCTGCACCACCCCACTTGCTCTCTCCTTCCAGCCTGAGAAGATGCCATTGCTGAGCATTCTTTGCAACCAGTTTTGCGTCCTATTGCTTCTTTTCGGTACCTGAAAGAGTGCAAGTCATTTTGTAAGTCACATCTTGATTTCCTTGGGCAGGGATCGTGTGATCTTGGAAAAACTGTGCTGAGGGAATCTGCCTTACAGTCTTGATCCCCTTTGCCCAATCTTGATGAATGCCACGCATTGTAGCTCTCCAGTCGGATGTCCCAGGATTTCACTCATTCCACATTTCTTAAATGAACCAGCCTAAGTCGTACATCCTGGTCTAGTCTGCAGATCAGAAGACATCCTGCTGTTTTTGCACTGCTCTGTATTCTCCAATACAGTTCTTAGTTGAAAAAAAGCAAAAACAAAAACGTGCAAAAATGGGCAAGCTTTTTTAGGCGAAGTGAAAAGTGCAGATTGCGTGGAATGCATTTTAAAATGCTGTTTAAATATTAACTGAAACCTATTTTTGTGTATCTTTTAATTCATAGAATGCTGCAGAACCAGAACAGGATAAGACAGGACAGACATATGAATGTATGCAAAGCTGATGTAGCCCAAAAATAAATTACTTCTGCTTTCCATACAAACTCTCCAGCATCTTTGGAAGAAGTCATTTGCAACAGCTATTACCCAGGATCCTTTAAGTGCCAGTGCCAGAGACTGAGCTTGGGGCCTTGTGCAAAAGCCACGGAGCTAAGATCCCCCGACAAGGCTAACCCTGGCCCAGAAAATCAATTTTCCCCAAACACCAATCATAAAGCACTTGGGTAAAACAAGAAGCATCTCCAGTTAAGCTCCCTATTCTTCTAACGGCCTTAGTTTAAGTACATGCAACAAAAACCATGTCCTATAGTGATTTATAACACATTTATATCCTGTGTGGTTTAAGGAAGAGAAATCTTTATAATTATATAATCTTGCTGTTATTTAAATATTTACCAGCATTAAACACCAAAGGGCCCATGTGGCTGATCCTGGGGATTCATATTGTTCCAAACTAATACCCTTTGTAGATAGTATGCAAATCTCATAAACTTTTATTTTGTTGTTGTTGCTTGGAGCCCCGTATCCCAAGGCGACTGTTTGCTACATTGAAACAGATAAGGTTTTAATAATAAATACTGATGATGAATAAGTCAGAAAGTTTGTGCAGTACTAATGTTCTTGCTGGCCTCGGGGTGGCTTATTAGATAAATAAGGAACATTTTCTATGTTGCTGGTACTTGGGTGGCATTTTGTTTTCCAGGAAGTGTTTGTTTCAAGCCATTAGGTGTCAACTGTCAAATGACATTCCCTGTCCATTTGCCACAACTTTCCCTGAGAATTAAGATTTAAGTACAGACATTATACATTTGCTGGTCTGAGGCTGGCAGGAGAAATTAAACTTCGCCAAGACATGGGGACAAACCAGACTGCCAGGTGATGGATATGTAAAGTGAGAAAGTTGAACAGGGGTGTATACATTGCATTCAAAGGACATCTTAAAGAATTTTGAAAATGCAATTATCTTAAGCAAAAATATATGAAAGAAGATCCTGATATGGATTATGGATTAAATCCTAATTAATGGATTAGTTACCTGATTCCAGGCTGTACCTGATCGTGGTGGTGCAGAATCAAATTTTTAAAAAATAGTACGAGATAAGACAGCTTGGAAGAACTAGGGACCCGCAAATTGGCCCGTTTTGTTTCTCAGAACATACTGACGCTGCCACTGTGCATAGCCCATCTGCCATGGATAGGTTTCTCCACAATGAATTTGCCCCATCCCATTTTAAAGCCCTTTTAAAGCCCTTCACACATTTTAAAGCCGTCAATGCACTCTGTCAAAGTGAATTCCTTAGTTGTTGTTGTTGTTGTTGTTGTTGTTGTTGTTGTTATTATTATTATAACATTTCTATGCCGCCCCTTGCCGAAACCTCGGGGAGGCTTACAACATGATAAAATACATTGAAATACAATAGTACATAATAAATTACCATTAAATATAAAAATACAAAAAATACATTGATTTACAAATATAAAATTAAAATTATCAGTATAAAATAAAAATATAGGAGGAGAAAGAGAAGGAAGAAGAAGTTGCCATGGCCTGATCATATGTTTTAACAATTGAAATGATGTTTAAATAAAAAGGTCTTTACCTGGCACCGAAAAACCAGTAACGACGGTGCCAGGCGGACCTCTTTGGGGAGTGAATTCCATAGGTTGGGCGCCACAGCAGAGAAGGCCCTCCTCCGGGTACTTACTCTCCTAATTTCTTTCATGGAGGGTTCCCGGAGAAGGGACTTTCCCGCAGATCTCAAAGGGCGGTCGGGCATATACGGACGTAAGCACTCGTTCAGGTAGCCAGGACCCAAGCCGTTTAGGGCTTTGTAGGTCATAATCAACACCTTGAATTGGGCCCGGGCTTCAATGGGAAGCCAGTGAAGCTGACGGAGGACTGGAGTCATGTGAGCATAACGCCCCGTCCCCGTCAGCAACCTGGCAGCTCTAGTTGCATGTAGGAGTGCTTGCTTTCATCCAGCATGAATCTCCCACCAAGTGGCTTCATGGGTTGAATGTGGTTTCCTATCAGTAACTGAAAAATGCCTCTGAATTAAGGAAGGTGTGTGAAAGCAGGTGGGCTCCAGAGTTTACCTAAGAACCTGCAAAGAGGCCTGATGAACTTCGGGTAGAAATTGGTTCCAATAATTCAGGTTTCTCATTTTCTAAACCTTAATTTGGTTAACTGCAAACACTGAGAATTTCTCCAGTCATACTTAGGGTTGCCCCTAAAATTTAAGATTTTTTAATGTTTGCATGAGAATTCAAAATCATGCATTTATTTATTTTATTGATTATATTTCTATCCTGCCCAGTAGCCAAAATGGCTATGTATGTGCCTAGCTAGATGCCTCGTTGTATGTATTTTACCTAATATGCACATTTTTCTGAGAATTTTTCTAATATGAGGTATTACCAAATCTTATTTTGTATGTATTTTTATTGAAATAGTCAACTGCACTGAACATTTTAAAAAGAAAGTGGGTGTTGTTTCACCTTGTGGTTTAAAAGTTTGAAATTAGGTAAATTCACATTAAGATGAATGGTGAATGACTCCTAGAAACTGCTCCTTAGCTAGTTATTTTCCTAGAATGCAAGCAAAACTTATTAGTGTTAGCCAACTGCAAGCCCATTTGTTTGTTTACATGAGAATCTATCCTGAGATCAAAACCTCTTATTTCTGCCTCAGATTGGCTGACATGATGAAAAGTAATTGTGGGTTGAACTAGACATTTTGCTAACTGCAGAGCTGCCTGGAAGAAAAGCAAGTGTTTCATAATAAGGACAAATGAAAAAGCATAAAAATACATTAAACATACCATATACACTGGTATATAAGGTGACTCACATGTAAGATAAGTTGATATTTTGAGCTGTTTTTCTGGTGCTTGTAATATGTTCAGCATATAAGACAACCTCCAATTTGTGCTTTACTATTTCAGTTGCAAGGGTTGTCTTATACACCAATATATACAGTAATAATGTGTGGACCAAGCAACCAGGAAGTATGTTTCAGAAAAATATCCATCTACAGTATATTGGTGTATAAGGTGACTCATGCATAAGACAAGGCCACTATTTTGGGCTGTTTATATAAGTCAGGCATACAAGACAACTCCCAGTTTTTGCTTTGCTATTTTCCATTTCAAGAGTGAGCATATGCCAGTATATATGGTAACCACATCATTCTTTCATCCCATAATTATCCCCATAATTACTCTTTAATCACAAGATACAGATAGATGGACAACTTTAAAATTAAGTTTATGAGGTAAGGTTAATAAACTCAAGATAAGGTTAATATATGCAAGATGAAAATTATACCTCAAATTGTTTATGTTATATGTCTGATTCTTTTATCTACACCTGGCAAATCTTTTCAAAAATGTAATGCTCTGATTTGCAAATGGGGGAAGGGCTTTGCCCCTCTATGAATATCCTTGAAAAAAAGAAAGTGAGTTGGGCTTTCTGGATCTTGCTTTATATTTGGGCCCACCAGTTTACCTGTACAAGATTTTGGTCTTTTCCACTTAATTAGATTTTCTACCTTGGTCAGTTCTGGGATTCTCCTGCCTGGATCTTCTCTCCAAATGGAATACATTACATTCTGAGCACATGCAAATAGATAGGATTTCTCCCACAGTGTCTAAAAATATAAGGTGTAAATGGCACATCAATTGCATTTCAATCCATCTTCCCATGCTAAAATGATTCTATGGGGAAATTCAGGTTTAAAACTTGTTAAGAAATGTTTTTGAGGCAGACGTGGACAGATAAATTGATGTTTAGATCAATTGGCAGGTGCTAATTATTAGTTTTTATCAGTTTCAGCTTCGCATGCCGAATATGATTTGTCTTCTATGGCTGAATGGCAATACTTGCAGTTACAACATGCATCAGAATCTAGGTCTGGCTGGGTGCCTCGCACACCTTCAGAGTCTGCTTTTCTACTGGGAATATTTAGAGAGGCTGACTGACTATAGTAATCAAACAACAATCCATGTTTACAAATGCTTATTAGTGATTAAATATGAACCGCATATGATTACTCCACAGAGGAAGGCAAGCCTAAAATTCAGGTTTCAGCTATTCATGTTCTTTTCAGTTTTCTCCTAGTTCTTTTCAAATACCACCCGCCATCCAGCAGCCCTTCTCCCTGTCTCCACAAGCTAACGCTTAACTGTCAGCTGTCAGTTCCTTAATTAACATTCCCCAAGTGCTGTTTTCCAGATTTCCCAGGCAATCAGATTGGTTTTTTCTGACCCAGGCTCCATCTAAAAATATGTAAAACAACTGTCTCGCTCTACTAAACAACTACTATGCAGGGCTTTAACAATAACAAAACATGGCCTCAGTCCTACTCAGATACACTGCAGCCTCTCATAAAGTAAATATTTCAGAACTCCATTAGCTATTTCTTCATACTGACAGAACAGAAGCATCTTCAGTCTTAAAACTCGTCAATGAAATGCTGTGTGGGCTGCACACAAAACCCAGCCCAAGTTGTGTTCCGACTCCATATGTCCCTCTTCTCCTCCACCAGCAGCCAATGATCTGGAGAGGGGTCAGAAAAGTGCCAGTCACGAAGATAAGTCATTATGGAGCAAGAAGGAAGAGCTAAATGTGTGGTGCATTGTCACATTTATGACATTGCACAGTTTGGCTTGCAAGGGAGCTAGGGTCGAAGAGAAACCTCACATTTCAACTTATGCATTCATGATTCTTTCAGTTTCCACAAGCCATGCTGGGAATTCATAAAGGACAATTATAGTGTACATATCAGGAAGAGAAGGAACTCATTTGGAACTTCTTGGTTGGTTTCAGCACGGATTTTGGTAGCTAGTGAGTGATAAGACCATGAACCCCCTGCACTTAAGCGCGGTGCTGCAAAAACATGGAATCTGGCTGAAACGGCAACATCAGCAGAGCTCACCCAGTTGCACGGGGGGAGAACTGATGCCTTTCAGAAAGACTGGCTTCTTCTTATTGACTTTTCGCACACCAAATTTCACCTAGACATTAAGAGATACAGAATAGTTGCACGGATACACTTTGGTGTTCCACTGGTTGGGAAAGATCTAGGATGTCCCTTCTATGGATAGAAATGATCTGATTCCAAAGGCGCATCTACCTGATTCTTTGAATATTCTCTGCCTGCCCCTCCAATCACCCCAATCACCCAACTTTGTGGCATCTTCAGGAGTTTGGGGAAACTGCTGTAAGGAGTATGCGCAAGTCCACTTCCAACAGCCCAGTTTTCCATGTCTAACCTGTTATTGTTAATCAACACGTCCTGCTACATGGTAAAAATAATGCCACAGCAAGAACAACTCAATCGTGTTTTAACATGAGCCATATTTAGGGGTCAGGAACAATGGCTCTTTCTACCGAATAGCTCCCAATGTTCCATGTGGGCAAAATGTAAGGAGGGACAGGAGAGCAAACCCTGCCCCACCACCCCATGGGGGATTCCTCTCCATTATATGCCCAGCGTGAAGGTCTGAAAAGGCTGAACATGCCTGCCCATGATCCACCACCAGGCACATTCTGCAAATTGAATGGGGGAGCAATCTTATTGTCATGGGAGAACAACCCAGGGAGCAAAGGATTCTTCAGCATCTGCCTCCAAGGCAGTTGGACTGGACTGTTATGACCTTGGATTATGGAATGCAAGTCACCAACCCCTTGAAGACACCATGGGAGAAATGGCATTGGCTGCTTCTCTATGCCTTGGAGAGATCAGGAAGGGCAGGTTGAGGAGGAGAGGAGAGGGCAGGATATGAGGAATCTTATGGCCTCTGCCGCTCCACTTCCTCCCCACCAGTTCTCTAGACTGATGGAGAGAAAAGCAATATAGAGAACAAGGTGAAAAACACCTCCACAACTCCTGCTCTGTGGCAGCGCAATGCCAGATGCTTCTGAACTTGGAACTTTCCACCACACTAGGGTACAACCCAAAGGATGGTGTCCTCAGGAACTCTCTGCAGATCTTCATGCTAAATGCAGTCTGGGGGGACACTGGAGGAGGACTGGCAGACATCCCGACTTCCTTTCAGCTCTTTTATGTGTAGGTAAATTGCCACATAGGGATTCTATGTGAACCTAGGGATGGACAGATGCACCGATGTTGGTTTCTCATTATTTCTCAGTGGAAAGACTGCATATATTTTTTATTAAACAAGAAACAAATAAGGAGCTAATTGTTTGTGTGTGTACCCAGTGGTTTTCTCTCCCTTGGCTAAAATGTATTTCTGTTCAGCTTCGTGCTAGGAAAGCCTGCTGTTGTTTGGTTAGTTGGCTTTATTTTTTCCTTTTTCTTTTTTGGATTTCTTATTTGGATCAAGCCAGGCACTCCTACAGACTTGCACTGTCCCTCCATCATGGTGAACTGATCTTTTTTACCTTTTGTCTCAAATTATTTCAAGTGGTATTAATTAAAGTGTCCCACTAGGGTAATGATAACAGTATGGAAAAATTGATTCCTTAAGCCTCTTACAAGCATTTCAAATTGGGCTACGCTGAATTATTCTATGCAGCTATAAAGGGATTGTCTATCTTACTATTTCCTTGACAAGGAGCCTCGGAATAACTTAATCAAGTAAATTAATTTCATCCAAGTGACTTCCAAACCATCTTTTTGGAAATGCCACTGAATAGGGTTGCTTATTCAGCTTGCTTAAGATGCTCTCTGATTTCTACGGTGTGTGCTCTTATTTTCCAGTCCACACAGAAAGCAAGGGAAAGGCCCCAAATATTTTTCCACACAGTAAATGACTTACACTTCACTTAAACTGAAAGAGCAGAGGAAGATTTTCTGCTCAGCCTCTCAGCTGAGAGAGATCAGGGGTCTACTGCCTTCTTCTCATGGGACTCTCACATGACAGCCAGCTGCCTATCACATGGGATGCATAACAGCAAACTAAGCAAAGCTGACCCACAGGAACTCCTGCTACGGAGCGCACCCAAGAGGGGAGCTCATGGCGATCCACTATTCTGTAGGACAAGAGCAAGCAAAAAATGTTTGTAAGCTTGAGATTCAATTCCCCACATTCCTGACCCTCGGCTGGGTTAGCAGGGAGGTCTGGGAGCTGAAATTCAAGCCATCTGGACATCTGCCCATCCCTGGTGGAATACAGTGATGTACCACCTGCAAAAAATATTGAAATGTAGAGGGTTCCAGGCAGGCAGCCTGATCCTCTTCCAGGATACACAGCCATTACCATCCATTTTCAGTATTTCCACTCTCTGCCTGCCGCAATAGTCATGCTGTGCCCACTGATCATGTTCAGTCCTTGCTGGGTGCTTGGAGGGAAGGAGCAAGGGATGGTCCCACATCTTCATGAAATGCTTTGTTCTTCTGGGTACCCAAACCTGCTGTGAGTTGAACTAGACATCGCACTAAATGCAGATTTGCCTGGAAGAAAGGCAAGGGTTTTGTAACAAGGACAAATGCAAAGGCACAAAAGCACATTCAACCTACAGTATATACTGGCGCATAAGGCAACTCACAGGTAAGATGAGCTGGTATTTTGGGCTGTTTGCAACACGTTGGGCATGCCCAAGCCTGCCAATTCCACCTTCTTATGCATGGATGGTTTCCTTTGGGTTTCAGGAGGGTCCACATTTGGAAAACGCCATTCCCAGTTGAGATATATGATGTGAATGAGTTCTTTTCAGTTTGGAATAATTTAGCCTGCTTTCAGCAAGCTAGATGACCCTACTCCAGCAGGGCTTAGTGTGGCCAGCAGGCCAGACAAACTGGCAACATTTCGCTTTCTCATTGACCCATGGCCTACAGCAGAGGTCACTTATGGCAGAGGGAAGAAGCTGTGTGGGAGACATTGGGAAGCAGCAGCTGGAGAAAAGGCACAGTTTCCTTTAAACAGGAGCAGTCTATTTAGCCTTTTTGAGAACTGAAAAACTAGAACTTCAGCATCATTACATACAATGGTCCAATAATTATTTTTAACTTGACCTGGTGCTGGTAGGGATGTATGACAAATTAACTTCAATCCATTTTTAAGGATTTGTTCAGTATATAATCTGTTTTCATGGTTCATTCCCAAATAAATAAATAAGAACATTACATACAAAATAAAATAAAACAAAAAAATTAAAAAAATCAATTCAATTAAAATAGTAAAATAACGTAAAATAATGAAATAAAAGTGTGACAGCATGCAGTCCTTTGAAAAATGTGCATTTAAAATGTGCATGCCTTTCAAAGATGCACACAAATGACTTCCACACTAGGGGATGTACGCAAAAGAAATGCACCCATTTTATGTGGAGAACAAATGCAAGATGTACACAAGACAAAATACGTCGATGGGATTTGGCAAACTTTGGCAAGTTTGTATCGTGCTTGTTTGCACACTCCTAGGGGCTGGATTCTGCAAGCGCGTGGGCACAGAACCTGCCCAGGAATAGTAATAACTAGTTTGGTGCAAGAGGAGGTCTTCTGCTGTCCTCTAGCATGAGCCAAAAAGTAAAGGGTGGGCCACATTCTCCTTGGGATTGGAGTGGAGCCAGTCGGGGTGGTGCTTCAGTCAGTACATCAAGAATCACTAACTACAAGCACTGCTTAAGCTCAGGGAAACCCACAAGATCAGTCCTCGTATCCTGTGTTAGGAGAGGCCCCATAAAGAGAGTTCATAGTTTTAATTCCTTCTAACTGTCATCTTGGTTTATCTTTGGCTTTGGTGAGAATAAAAACCTTTGGTCAAGCCAAATGATTTTTTCAAGGTCTGTTTATCGTAATGCAACAGTTTGCCCATCTCTCATGCAAACACAGAGTGGCAAGATCACATTTGCCTTGTTTATACAATTAGCCACGCTCCAAAAAAGTGTGCTGAGAATGCGGATGGAAGCCAAAGGTCCATCAGCTCACAGCTCAGAGTATATTAAGCACTTCAAATAGCATAATGGTGCAGACACTCTGCTTAATTTAATTATGGAAAGGCAATACTAGCTCTAAATGAGTGATTAAAACTTGCTGCAAGAGACACTGCGGGAGGGGAAAAGGAGAATATTGTGGCATTTATGCAGAGGTGGCGCAGCACGAGCAGTTACAGCCCAATTTCAGCATCATGCTAGCGAAGGTGCGATTTGAACTGCCAGCTCACCCTCTTAGGCCTAATTTGAATTTGACACTGGCCTAGGCACTTAACTTCGCAAGAATTCCATGTGGCTACCATTTCAGGGAAATGTGCATAATGCTCACATCATTGCCCTACTAGAAGTCAGCTGAGCATCTGCCCAGACTTGAGATTGGTCTCAGGTGGGCATCCCATTGTCACGGGTCACCTCCTGAACTATTCGATCCTCTGCCTTTCTCTCTCGCGCAGCATCTGGGCCTCTGAGGTTTCTCCCTTGGCCAGCTCTCAGCAGTTTCTGGAACAGAACTCCTGGAGGGTCTGAGCCTATTCACCCCTCCCCAAGCCCTTTCCAGACCCTGATGCCATCATCTCCATGTATCTAGGCCTGATAGGAATTATACTCATACGAATTCACACCTGCAGCTCAGTCATACTCTGGATTTCATTTCAAGGCTGAATCCAGATCTTTGACCAGGTCTTTATCTAGCTGGTGAATCAGAACTTTAGCCAAAGAGATGCACAGGATGAAATTTAGATTTCCAGTGCTGATTCTCCCAATGGCCAGAAATTGAAATCTGGAAAATACATGGGGTGTGAAAAATCACATCAAATTTATGCAAATCTGAAATTTCAGTTTCGTTTTTCCAGTGCTAAATAGCATAAAATGTGTTGTGAAATAATGGTGGACATGAACCCATGGCTCACAGATACCTTCTGGAAAGTCATAGAAAAGAGTTGACTCCACGCTGCACTCTCAGAAAAGCCATCTGGGGTTGTAGCAGGGACTCTGTCATTGGAGGACTTCCACTCCATCCTCTCAGCTGTTGGGGTTCTTTGTCTACCAGCTGAGGCCACAAAGATGGAAGACCATACTTGGGGCAAGTGCTGAAGGAGGCGCTCGGAGGGGGTAGGGAAGATACCTGTGAGACACGGCTACTTTCCAACAAATCCAGGCAGTGCCCCAGCCCTTCCTCTTCATGGGGAGGGGAAAACACTTACACAGCCAAACGCATCCATCAAAATGCTTTGCAGGATACCAGAGTGCAAAGCCCCCTCCTTGCCTTCATTCTCCTCCCACACTTGACTGAGCACTGATAATCTTCCAGGTTTGGGAGGTTACAGGCATCCCCAAAGGATGGCACCCAAAATATATCTGGATGCTCTCAACAGGAGATATTTGCACTCATGAATTGTATTCATAGCCATCGAATGATGCTAATTTAACTATCCCAAGTTTCAGTATGCATCCTCTTTAGTTTAGCCTCTGGCAGTTGTATCTCCTTCTGAAGGCTGAATGGCCAGTGTGAAAGAAGTTGACTCTACTGACTTTTCAGTTCTAACCAGTTGAAACTATCTAGGGTTATCATCTCCCAGCTGGCCAGGGAATAACTGAAAGCTGATCCCAGATCTTGGCATGCTGCAGCCTTGTCCCCCATGAAACATATCTACCAAAGCCCAGCTCTAGGAAGCCCTCTACTGCTCCCATTGCAACATCCAATAATCCTCAGAGACCTTTCCCTAGTTTTGGATTTCTCTTGGCTCAGCCCATCACATAATAGAACAATATTTTCCATGAATTACCACTCAAAAGAGCAAACAGCTTTTCTTTCCCTGCTGTGGATGGGTGTGATCATGGACATTTACTGCAATACTATTTTATCTCTCGGGTAATTTAAGAATTATTACTCTTTCTGTGACATTTTAGCTCCTTTACAGCTCCTATTTACCCATAAAACCATATTGTGAGGAGGGCCTATGCATCAAGCTGTAAGTGTGCCCAGAGGCCCTCTTTGTACTAGCACTGTGTACATAGGTGCTGAGGATGTGACCAGTGGGTGTACTGCAGGGATGTTTGAATTTCGTTCAGTGCATTCTGCACTTCATGCCTGTCAGGTGCCTTTCATTCTATTGTCTGCTCAATAAGGGAACTGGATTTTCTTCTCATTTCCAGAACAGATTACCTGCTAGGCCCTCTTCGCACTAATGTTAAAATGCATACCCAGTGGGTACATTATCCTCAAGAGAAATGGCTGACTCGTGCAATCTGTTGTTTCCTAACATGGTGAGGGAGTGTTGATGAACCGTAACTACCATCTCTTCGGTAGGCCTAGCAATTTTATGCAAATGCAGTTGTAGAAAAATATGGTGTGTACATGAGAGAGAGAGAGACTGAAAATGTGCATTTCCCTTCATAGTTTAAATCATGAAAATTTGCAGAAAAGCATGTCTGTTGGGGTGATATAGACTCCTGTTTGGAATCCTGGCAGGATGCTGCCGTTCAATGAAAACATTACTGAATGAGAGGGCCCCTTTTCTACTCAGTATAAATCAGTTTTCTATGTCCGTCTTGTTGTTGCTATGTGCCATCGAGTTGTCACCTTCTGAGCAGATCAAGACAAGAGGCTTCTAACTGCATTATGTTAAATCAGACTGGCAATGTTGCCTTTGCATTCCAAAGGGAGTATTAGAGAGGTTGCTAGTTAAAGTCATCAGTCACGATAGAAAGCCAGCTCATTGGAGAAATAGCCACTCATGCCAAGAAGCTGATTCCAAATTGAATCTCTTCCCTGCTTCCCAGTCAACCAGGGTTAGCTCCACCATTAGGGATGGTCCTCCTTGTGGGACAACAGCAAGAATACAATATGCTATTCAATGGACCAGCTTTCTTAAGCTGACTTCATACAATGGAGCTTTGTGTTCCATCCCTCCTCCTCTTGCTCTGCTGCCCAATGGTGTCTCCTCCCAGGCCAGAAGTGGCCTAGCTCCACCATCCCTTTGGCTTACCTTGGGCATGCTGACCTTGGCATTGCAACTGAGCATTACAGCGCCACCATTTTTTCTATTCAGATTCAGAGTTTGAAGTAGACACTTTGGAATGCTGTCTCTTTGGAGAAGTGGGCCTAACCCCCTGCAAGCAGAGCTACCAATGCATTATAGTAGAATTCTATTTCAGAGAAGACATCAGATGCCATGTTCTAGAAGCACATGGAGCCAAAGGTGAAAATACGCGGCCAAGGGAAATGGGGTAGGGAGCCCCAGTCTCCATTCCCCCAAGTATGTTTTAGCTCAAAGCTCTCATGTAACAAAGCTTTAAGAGGGGTATTTCAACTTTTTGGAATGGATAAAGGAAAACTATGCAAAAGCCAGGAAATCACCCAACAATGGCTGGTTGTAAGAAACAGGAGCAGCCTGAAGAAGAGGCCTGTCCACCTGGGGAACCCTGGAAGACCAGATTCCAGTCACGGGATGGCTGGCTTTGGCTCCTGAGCTGAGGATCTGCACCCCTACTTTATATGAAAAGAGAGTTTAGCTTGGATTTAAGTTCAGCTGTGGGCCATAAAGTCTTGCTGTGAGCAGTCCTTAAAGACTATTTAGAAAATGAATCTTCAAGTGTTTCCTGGTAATTCTTTTAGAAAATTGTTACAATGCTTGTCAAGTGCCTTCTTCCCCTCCCTGTTGAATTTTCCACACTAGCGGCCGTTGCTATGATACATCGTGCCCATAGATGTTGGCATAGAACATGACTCATTTCATGGCCAGGAAATGGCATGACAAGGACTTATCAGAGCAGGAAATTAGAAAGATGCTATTCCAGAAATCCATTAGCATAAGGCACCTAAATATAATTTAAAGCAGTTTGTGCCTTTGAGAAAACAACATACATTTACAATGGATGTTGTATGGCTTGATGCATCTTCAGGTGCTGTACATCCCAACTACAAGCAGACAGGACAGCAATGACAGGAGCTGAGAGCCCTCCCTACCAATTTCTTCCAGCAAGGTGTGCAGCATCAGAGAGCGGTCTGGGCTTCAACTTCCATATCCCCAGCTTTCTGTGGGCACATCCCATTGTCCTTTACAACTGCAATACAGTTAACTAGTTCATGTAACAATTATAACTCTATGTTGGCAACAGGTTCCATTCTTACATTTCTGGTTCTCATATAACTAAGAATGGTGCATGGGCCTGTACCAAATCTCCTCCCCATTCACATTCCTTCACATGGACTTCTTATGCACGAAGGAGCATGAAGATGGATCTAACCCATTTATGGGTCTTGTGTCTATGACGAATACACACCTTGGCCCTACGCAGAATTGCCTTGCCTGTCTTTTTGCTGTGGGATTGTATGGAATCAGAAAGGTGAAGTTTCAGTGCTCCTGGCATGATGAGTTTGGAAAAAATGGTTGAAAATAAATAGCTTGCAAGCTGAAAATTTATACAATCCTTTGCGTATGCATTTTGTCATTTTATGTATATTTTGCCGTTGCTTTTTTAATGCAATTATCTCCCTATCTTTCAGAAATGGACAGTACGAAAAAATGTATCTCTTCCTTGATCAGTTAGGAATGAACCCCAATAAAATCTTACTCTCTTTCAGCCTTATAGGTGATCAGCCAAACTGTTGTTATGTCCTGTCAAGTCATCACCAACTTACCGTGACCCTTTGTATGAAAGCCCTCCAAAATGCCTTGCTCAGCACTTGTAAATTCCAGGTTGTGGCTTCCTTTAATGAGTCAATCCATCTCTTATTTGGTCTTCCTTTTCTTCTTCTGCCTTCTACTTACACTAGCATGAATGACTTCTCCGGGGAATCATGCCTTCTCATAATGTGCCCAAGGTAGGACAGCCTTGGGTTCGTCATGCTTGCTTCTAGGGAAAGCTCTGGCTTGCTTTGTTCTGGGACCCACTGGTTTGTCTTTCTGTCAGCCCAAGGTATTAGCAAAGCTCTCCTCCAGAACCATGTTTCAAATGCTTCCACTTTCAACTGAGCAGCCAAATTCCATGCCTCCCAATCAGATGAATTGCCACTTCTGCCTAATGACCAGCCAACCTGAAAACATGGCCAATCAGGACCTATCACTGTCCTTCTGCCCCACTCTGGAGAGGAGAGAAAACAAAGCCAGCCATCGCCAGCTGCATGCAACTTGCAGGGAGCTTTCCCTGAAAGAAAGGAATGAAATTTGCCTTTCATGTGACTTTTGGATTTCTTCAGGGCCAGCACCAGGGAGTGGCATTGTAAGCTTCCCATCCCTGTCTGTGCCTGAGTCAAGGGACCAACCAGCACTTAGCTTTAGCTCAGCTGTAGTTGCCTGCCTTCGCAGCTACAGTATGGATCAGGCTGAAAATCGAAATAAATCCACAGAGCTAAGGTTGCCAAGAGAATCAGCCTAATTATGTCCATCAAGGGTCTGACACAGCCCAGAGTTAATAAACTACAACTCTCATTATTATGAAGTACATGATTATAGACATTTTCATTAAATCATGAAATTAGCCCAAGTAAATTGGAAGGATATGTAGGTGAATTTAGGCACCACGGCACTGATGAGTGCTTTATGAGCTCCACTAATGGCTAGTTTGAAAGTATCAGAAAGTACTGCAATCAACATCACTCTGTTATTTTCATTAACTTCATGACACCTTTAATTGGATCCTCTTTCTTCCAGCAAACACCTCCGCTTTTAAGTGCATGGCATCTCAGGCACGGTGACAGTCCTCATACGTGGAGAGCTGTTTAGATAAATCAATGGAATATCACTTTCCAAAGGTGTTGCCTGATTCCCGAAAGTGGAAATGGCCTCTTGCAATCTTCTTCAAAGGCTCAACTCAGCACTCCGGGGATCACAGTTGAGACTCAACTCAGAAAGCCTGAGCATTTCCAGGAGCAATACTTCCTCTTAGAGGGAGATGAGTTAAAAAACACCACTTCTGTAGCATTAAATTTAACATAAAAACAAAATTCCATCAACCCCATACCTAAGTGCTCTCCTCTTGAAAGTCAGCCAAAACATGCCTAACCCCCCAAGTGCTGGCTGGTGTTTTGGGACGCCATTGTGGCTCTGACAATGGCAACTGCAGAGAAAGCTATGAAAAAGTTGTGTGCCTGCACACTCTTGATAGAATAAGGCGGGGGGGGGTGGTTAAGACAAGTGAGTGGCTGACGGAAGGCAGCTGCACTCAAATATGGCCTCGATATGGACGTCAAACAATATGCTGCTAAGCCTCACACATCAAAAGTCATTGCCAATTTCCTTCTTCAGTCAAGACGGCCTTAGAAACTGCACGATGTATTCTGCATATCTCGAGGCTCCCTAGAATACCACTGTCCCACCAGTGGAGAATGGGGCTTTGGAGGTCCTCCAACGTACCCAAAGCTTTTGTGCTTTTCTAGCACCTGTACTAGTGACATAGATCCTGATCCTAATGTAATTCTGTTGCTGTTCCATACCCGTCCATATGCCCACTCAGGTGCAGAGGGATCCATTACCCATCTAGGATTTGGGTTCTAGTTACACGCTAGGCAAAGGTTTGTTTGTTTCACCCTGAATAGGTTATTTTTCCTATTGACCTTGCAGAAAATCCTGAATGGCCAGGAGATCTGGGGAAAAGAGAAAATGTTGGATCATCACAAATGTGTACTTATTGTTGCTCATATTATAACTTGCTCCTGCAGGCAGAATCCATGTGCACAGGTCATCTTCTAGGCACGTAGATGGATGTAGGTGAGCACCTACATACATGTCCCCACCAACAATGGCATTCTCCTCAAGCCCTGGCTGAACTCTCTACTTGCATGAAAATGGAAAGTGATGCTGCCAAGAGGATGGGCCTCAGGGCCCAGGTCTGGGGAAGGGGCCACAGCTGAAATGGCCTGCAAAGAAACTAGCACAGTTGGCTTCTTGCTCTGAGGACTGAAAAAGAAATTTCCAGGCCGAGGGCATTGCTGTTGAGCAGAGTGCTCAACTGTGTCCACCATTTCCATTTCTTGGCCCCAAAGTGCCTCAGGGACCCCGATCGGCTCTGGGGAGGCACTCTGGAGACCGGAGGTGCGGGTCACACCAGGGGAAAGTCATTGTGCAGCAGTGCGCTGGCTTTCTTCAGTAAGATTAAACATTCAAAGATACGAAGAAAATATTGCCACAGCTACCACTGTGATCACCGTTGTTCCAGTAAACAGATGGAGCAGGCTGGGGTTAACAATATCCAGAGCAATCAAAGGAAGAGAGAGAGGCCTCTTTGATCCTTTCATGCCTCCTGGTAAGAGGGAAGAAGAGAGAAAAATTGGCGAGGGAAATTCACTAAGTGGCAGGTGAGAAACCCATTCCCCTGCTCTTTCTAGGTGAGTGCAGGAAGGAACACGGGCTAGGGAGATGGCTTTTAAATCAACACTTAAGAACAAATGTGTGCATAGGAATGTAACATATAAATGAGACAGATGCATGTAGGGAAAACGCGCCGCCTCGTCTGCCTCCACTGGAGACCCAAGACTGTCTGAACCTGCCTGTCCCGTGCACAGTTGGTGGCAGCCAGCAGTGGCATCCCTCGTCATTGTGAAGGTTGGGCCGAACCTTGGCATTATTATTTTAGGGTCTCTGCAGTTTACCGATATAAGGTTAACAGAAAGCAATATCTTTTAAAAAATTAAAGTTCACATTATTCTTTCTGTTATTTGGATCAAAAGAACTCCCCCTGCCTTGCATATACAAAACGAGAGAGAGAGAGAGAGAGAGAGAGAGAGAGAGAGAGAGA
>NW_025336481.1:9931556-10035609 GCF_004798865.1 Varanus komodoensis
GAGAGAGAGAGAGAGAGAGAGAGAGAGAGAGAGAGAGAGAAATGGATTGCACCAGATTCTGGTACACCTCAGAATAGTTATGCATTGATTTGGCTTGCCTCGTCGTCTGTGTGCTTGATGCTGAATGATGGTCTCTGAGGAGCCAGATTTTGGCATAATGCAGAATCATGCTATGGCGGAGACAGAAGGGGCCAGAGGGCCCTCCTGTCCAAGTGTGCAGCACTCCCAAATTAACCCATCCCTCTCAGGTGGCTGTTCAGCTGCATCCTGAAGGCGTCCAGTGTGGGAGAGCCCACCACCTCCCTAGGTCATTGGTTCCATCATCCTGCTGCTCTAACAGTGAGGAGTTCTTCCTGATCTCTAGCTGGAATCTGGCTTGTTCTTACTTGAGCCCATTATTCTGTGTCCTCCACTCTGGGATGATTGAGAAGAGATCCTGCCCTCCCTTTGTGTGTTAAGTTAAATCTCTGCATTAGTGTCCATTCACCTTGGCAAATTGAGGCAATCGAGTCACAGGAGGGCAAGTGGCCGTGGCTGCATTGCACTGCCTGTGGAGAGGTGCCTTCTTCTGGCCTTAGTCCCCCAGCCCTTGGGGCTTCCCTGGGTTTTCTGCCACACACTATCTGGTGGACAGACCCTCAAGCCCTTTCTGTTTCCTGCTGTGGGAGGGCAGGCAGGCAGGTGCCTGTAGATACCTGAGCGTCCTCGACAAAGAGAAAAGAATCTAGAACAACATAACTGTACATGTGCCGCTAATATATCATCCATGAGTAGGCTGGGATGATAAGCACCTCGTTATGGAATTACAATGTCCTGGTGAATACTACATAGCTTTTGACACAATAAACATTTCACCATATGCCTAATGTGGTTGCAGAATGCAGCTGACTGACAATCACTTGTCGAAATCTGGATTGCATACTAAACACCTACAAGTGCCTTCTCCTGGGCAGAGTGCGTGTAAATAAATGATCACAAGTATTATGCTTCAAACAAGCAGCTTCCAGGGAAGAAGAAAGCAGGGGCGGCATAAAACTACCAGAACACACACCTTACAAAATGCTGCCAGCCCCCTCTTGCATTATTCCAGCTGACCGCCTCCTTTTGCAGGGACGCCGTGCATGAGTTGCCATGAATGGACACCATTCATAAGTTCTTTAGACAAGGCATTTGTTACTAATTGCGTATTTTAATTAATTAATTAAAAGAATTGTGTCTCTTTATGGGGAGAATACCTTCATTCTGTTACTAATCATCTGATCAAGAACAGAACTTCCAGTAGGTGTGGATGTATTTGGACCAGTACTGGATCCTGAAATCCCACTTACTCCATGCACTGAAGGGTTTGCAGTTCTGATCAACTAATGGGCATATTTACAGATCTGACAACTGAGCTTCTGATTTCTACAGAACCTTAAATTGTCTTCTTCTTTTTCCAGACCTCTATTTACTGTGTAGGCTATGAAGTACTTTTAATTCCCAGCATGTTTTGAAAATAAGCCTTTCCCGGTGGTCAACCATTTTGGCAGAAGGTGATCTTTGTTTAAATCAGTTTCTTTCCTTTAGCCCCAACCTCCATATAGGGATCTGCTTCAAATGTGCTACCATATACGAATTTTATACGTATTTTATACGTATAAAATATACGTATTTTAGCCTTTCTTGTTCCTCCTTCCCTATTCTCTGCACACACTCTCTTCTTTTAAAATGCAGTTTTAAGGCACAGTCTGTTTTTCCTGAGGACAGCCATTCATTCCCCTAGACATTGGAGAAGGCAGAAAATGCAGTCTACAGCTATTCAATTATACCATCATCTATGGGCTTTTCTTGGTGAGGCTTTTACCCCACTAGTTTATTAAGGGTTCTGTTTCTCGGCTCTTTGTGGGATTAAGATCAGCTCCTTTCCATGTGCTTTTTCTTCTTCCAGGTTTTCCTTTCTAGATATCCCACAGAAAACCACTAAGTGCTGGGGTGGCACAGAGAAACTGAATAAACACCCAAGGGTTTTGTGAAACCTCTCCCAAATAATGCCCAACTTTCCTGGATCTAAGAGGAAATGGAGTTGGAATGTACCTTGAGATCATCTATCTCAACCTCCCGCTCAGTGCAGTCTTGCAATGCAGGGCGCAGTTGCAATATCCCGGACGGCTTGCTCTCCAGTTTCCCTGCATTTTCCACCCATAAGTTCCTGCCCTGTCCAATGGAGCAAAAACAAACCAGTCTGCTTCAGTTTCTAGAAGACAGCCCTTGAGATTTTTGGATTTACTGTCTGCTGCCTCATGCACATTTAATCTTCTCTTCTGCAAACAAAGCATACCTTTGTTTTTACTGTCCCTCATTGGGCTTGGCTTCCAGATTCTCCATGCTGAAGCTGCTCAGCCTAACCAGGACAGGACACATATCAAATTTGCAATGGTGTGTTTGATCTCCCAATGGAAAAGAAAAGGATATTTCCCAATATTTTTAAAATAAAAGTTCAACCATATTACATGCCTTCTTACTTCTGCATTTCTACTGGGCTGCTGGGATATTTTTTTCTTTCATCTTAGCATGCCTGCAGGGCTGCTGGCCAGCCACTGCTTCCTCATCACCCCTTGTTTGCTAGTTTAGAAACAGGTGTGCAATCAGAGGATGCAAACCAAGGATGGGGAACTCTTCTCATCTCAAGAGGCTACACTGGGCTCTGAGCAAGTATGCGGGGGGGGCACATGCCAGCACTGGGTGGAACCGCAGCCCAAAGTCTCGCTGGAATTGTGATCCCCAACAGACTTGGCCAAGGGACCCCCAACAGACTTGGCCTAGGGACATGCAGGGCTAAGAATTCCCTTTTGTTCAAGCCTCATAATGCCCCACAGTATTTCCATCCCAGCAAGTGGTAATGAATGACACCAGATATTTTTTTCCAAATTCTGGGAGCAATTTGCATTTGCCTGCCCCCCACCTTTGTGCAAACTGTATTAAAATGCACATTTGCACGTTTACTGGGGTCTGAAATGAAAAGTCTTGCTTAAGTCTTGGGAAATGACATCTTTTAGATTGTTTACCTGACAGTTCTCTACTTATTTAGAAATATGATATAGCCCTAAAATCCATATATGTCACCTTCAAAACGTAAAAATTAAAAAACCTGTTTAAAGTCTTGTTGAAACCCCCAATTTAAAACGAAACGTTTGCTTTGACAACTGTCAAAACCTTGTGCTCCTCTAAATGGGTGGCTCTCACTTTTCCACTTAACCAAGCCCCTGGAGTCTCAGGAGAGGGTGGAAAATCTATAGGTTACTGAGAACTGCCAGGTCTAATCAAAACACCTAGAGGATTTCACCACTAAGGGGATGATATGCATGCCACCCCATTTGCAAGCAAATACCTACTTGTAGCTTTGCTTTCTACCACCAGCTCACCATCTGCATGAGCAAAAAGTAACCAATGCATACATTTGCAGCTTCTCTTGCTCAAAATCCGCAGTTAGTACTTATTGCACCTTGAGAACAGAGACTTCCCAAGACATGGATTGGGCATGGCTTTCAATGTCAGATCCCATTATACATACTCATGAAAGACTGGCATTTTTGTTATTTTTTGTTGTTTAGTCACCAAGTTGTGCCCGACCGTTCATGACCCCAATACAACTTGCGCAAATTAGAATTTGCAGAAATTACAAATTTTAAGAACAATCCAAAATGTCCAAATTGCCACCATGAAAACAAAGAAAGAAATCCACAGACCAGCTTGACTCAGTCCAAAATGGGTTGACAATGATGGGGGAGGGGGGACAGCACTGAAATTGGGTGGTCCAGATGGAGAGGTCCATTTGATCACCTCCCAAATGCAAAGATCCTTAGCTTGGCCAAACACCCTCATACTATTTGCACACATACAGGGAGGAGGAGTTTAATCTTATTTCACAGGAAAGGCCACGTAAGCCAGGCCTGGCTTTAAAGGAATGGTTGCTTCTGGCTTTCAAGTTGGGAAGAAGGGGGCAGAATGAGCTCAGAGAAGAGTAGAAAGTAGGGGTGTATGAGACACTCGCTTCAGATCATTTTTTTTATCAGAATTGACTGAGTTCACACCTTCTGAAACTAACCCAGACTTGGATGCAAACTGAGCTTGGAGTTCATACATTTTTCAGCTTGCATCATGATTTGCGTTCCCCTCCAAAAATGTGTTTGACAGCGTGCCCACATTTGGAAAATGTATACAATTATGCTTTAATCAACAGGAGAAAGAAGGGGGAAACGTGCATGAAAATGCCCACAACTTTTCATTTGAAAAGAAACAAAGCTCACAGTTTGATATGGAGTCAAGCTGAAATGAGCCTTGATATGGAGCTCAGGTATAGCAGATCTTCTCATGTCTAGCAGAACGGTAGAGGTGAGCCAGCCTTCATCATCCAAATGGCCATGACCAGCTTGATAGGCTTTGCCTTTGTAAATTTAGATATAAACCAGGGTGTATGTAAAAGACGGCACATTAGAAAAATGCAGTACATACCCGCTGGAATGAAACTTACCAGGACTGCAAAGTCTGTTGCATTGTATTATAACAGCTCTGGGAGATTTCATTCATCTCAGTGAGCATGTTCAAGGATAGGCTGTGCATGCACATGGTGGGCATGTCATGAGCAGAGCCGGCTGGAGCCAGGGGTCAGACTAGATGGCCCAGGAGGCCCCTTCTGACTCGCTCTGTTTCTGTGTTTCTGCCTCCATTTGGGGTTAGTCCACAGGTTCAACCAACTTCAGGTTCTCTGTTACTTGTATTCTTTCACAAACAGGTACACATTCAGTACAACACCCACATTCTTTGCCTTTGGTTTGTACACAGCTTGTAGAAAGTTAGAAGGCTCTGTGCTGTGGTCTTTCTGCATCATAAATACTAAATGTTAATGTGCGTGCTCCATCTGGAAGCCAATTCATGTTCAAATTCTCCCTCCCATAATAACCAATAAGGGAGAGATCATTAAAGGGGGGGATTTTATTTTATCTCAGCACATTGAGAATGTGACCTATAGCATGCTACATATGCAAAATATTAAGAAGAAAGGTTTTATCAGCCAATCTTTCTTTATTGTGGCTTATTTGCGAAGAATGGGGGAAATAAAATACATGGAGTAGTGGAAATAAAACAAGCACCAGGCCTAATTTAATGCTGCAACAAAAATTACCTTGCTCACTTTTCTTGATGGGGCTTAAAACTACCTTTCCGTTCTGAATCTATTATTTCTTCTCTATGTGGCACCATCTGAGCATAACTCTGTGCAAAAAGGTTTCCATCCAGTGATGGTTTAAGGCAGCACCTGTTCCAATTCACGCAGAGATCCTCGATAAGATAAAGAAGAAGTTTCATACTTTTTTGTTACATTAAACCCAGTTTCCTATTCCAGATGCATTGTCTCCTCTCCATGGGGCCCAATTACCCCATTACCATAAATTAAAAGGCCTTGATCTTCTCCCTTCCAAAGACGAGTGCACGTCTCCCAAATCACAGTGCGCCTCAGTGAGGGGGGCATGTCTCCCTGGCAAAGCACATGCGCTGCATGCAGACGGGCCCAGATTCATCTCCTGGATTCTCCAGATCAGGCTATGAAAGGATCCTGCCTGCACTTCTGGAAAGCCACTGCCAGTCTGTGCTGACCCTGTGGGGCTGGACGGACCAGCCCTGCCTGCTTTCTATAAGGCTGCTTCCTATGTTCTTGCAACCAAGGGACAGACGTGCATAAGGTGTAATGAAAGGATGCCATCGCTCCTGCTTCTGTGAGTCAGGCTGAGACTGTCATTGCTCAAGTAGCCAAAGTAGCATCATCCACATCATCCTCATCTCTCTACCACCCTGTAGCTGAAGCTGTCTGGATGGCACACAATGGTCCCTACAAACCTAAGAGGGAGGTGTAGATGAGTTGTGTGAAGCCCTGAGGCTCACAGAAGTACAGAGAGCCTTCCAGGGGTGGGGGGATGGTCTAGAGGGGAGATACCATAAGCCCAGAGAGAACTAGGCAGGCACATAATTCTGCCCGTCTGTTCAGTGAGGCATGGACTGGAGCGCTGGTCCCGCTTGTCCTGAAACTTCAACCCCTGAAACGTGAGCTGCAAAAGCAGGAGGGGGAAGCAGTTCCAGGTTAGCTGGCAGCTGGAGCATAAGAGCACAGCCCTATACTCAGCCAGGTCCTCGGTCCATCTGGCCCAGGCATGTCGACATCGGGTGGCAGGAGTAGTTTCAAGCAGGTATTTCTCCAGTTCTTCAGGAAGATGCTGGGACCAAACCTGGAAATTTCTGCATGAAAGTTGGTGCTAGCCCTTCCCCCACCAACCCTTGTTGTTCTGTGCCATCAATTCAGCTCCAACTTATGGTGATCCTATGAATAAAAGTTCTCTAAAATGGGCTGTCCATGGCAGCCCTACTCAGCAAAGGCAGTGGCTTCCTTGATGGAGTCCATCTCATGTTTGGTCTTCCTTTTCTTCCTCTGCCTTCAGCTTTCGCTAGCATGTTGTCTTCTCCAGGGAGCATCGCTTTTGTTGTGCCCAAAGTATGACAGCCATGACAGCTTGGTCGTTTTTGCTTCTAGAGAAAGCTTTGGACTGATCTGATCTAGGCCCCTCTTGTTGGTCTTTCAGTCAGTCTGGGGCATTCACAAAGCTGTTCTCAGGCACCAGATTTCTACTGCAGGAATTCACCCCGCCTTGTCCAGAAGAACCATTGCCTAAATCCCTAATCTGAGGCAAATTCCATCCAAGAAGGGCACTTTTGATATGACTTTCACTCAGGGCTGGCTCTTCTCTGAAGCAGAGTGAAGTGGCTCTCTCAGGCATGTTTACCAGAAGTAAAAATCAGGCACCCCAAAAACAACATGCAAACAATCCAGTCTTGCGAAAGCCATAGATGGGTTGAGAGACTGAAACAATCCAGTCTCTCAGCCCAACCTACCTCACAGGGTTGTTGTTGTGGGGATAAGATGGAGGAGGAGATGTAAGCCGCCTTGAACCCTTTGTAGGAAAAAGGCAGGATATAAATTGAAAAATAAATAAATAAATAAATAAATAGTGAGGTAGCCATGTTTGCTATTTTACAGCCTTCTTCTTGGAAGGTTGTCAAAGAACACTCCTCTGTTTGAAGAAGCTCCCTTTCTGAAGGGCTATTTGTTATTATTCCTTGTTTGTTTTCAAAATAAAGAAGCCCAAGGAGGGAAAACGGAAAAAACAACTGTGGAAGTTGCCCACCCACAGTTACCAGCGGCACCTCAGGCTAAGGAGGGATCGGGGAGGTCACACAGTTCTTCAGTAAGGTGAGATCCATTGATTGACAGACAGACAGACAGACAGACAGACAGACTTTATTGCAGTCAAAGACCAGCTCCCTTCAAAACATACATAATTTAAAAAACAAATACATAAAACCATTGTATTTCTCTTCACATTATACTAAATGTGTAGCTGGACACATGAAGTAGGATATGCAAATTTCATCCACATCAGTGTCTTCTTTTGCTTCTTCTTCTGGTGAAATGTAGACAGACGTGTCAGCACAAATACCATGCAAGCAAATCATCCTTAGGAACCAGGAACATCCTTATTGGCACAAAATAAGAACAAGCTGTGCAGCTATCTACTTCTTTTCCTGGGCTGGGGCAAGAGAGGCTCATCCTGTTCATAAGCTGGTGCAAGAAGTTTGGTCCTAATGCAACATGTGGGGCTATACCTGGAGGACTGGAAAAACATGGCCAAAGGCCTGATCAGTGGTTGGTTCCATCTGGATGCCAAAAGGTGGACTAGATGCCATTTTGGGCCCTTTCCAAAGCCATGTAATAAAAGGGAAAGGAGGAGAATTTGAAAATGAGAACATGGCTCAGTGCAAGACTCAGCTGCAGCTGCAGATCTAGAGCGGAGAGAAATCATGTCACTGCCTTGGCCTCCTTCATGGCAAAGGTGGGATATCAATATGCCAAATGATCAATTAAACTATGAACTTATTTCATTCAAATGAGGAAATGTGTCACTGAAATAAGAGGATAAAAGAGGATACAACTTGCATGGAATTTGCATGTGCTAATTTATATTTACTGAAGCAAATGTATAAATATTTATCATAATTTAAACAGAAATGCAGCAGATCTCACTACAGTGGGGGAGACTATAACCAGGTGACCTGTGCACCTACCTGTTCAGGTAGGAACATTAGCCGATAGTGTGGATGTGGGGGGGGGGGGGAATCTTCAAACCAGAAGTGGGCAGGACAGCCCTTCAAAAAGAGGACTGATGTCCATAAATGGCCACCCTATAACAGATCACAAGGGGGAGGGGACTCTTAATCTTAAATGTGCACACAGTGAAGATGTTTGGAGCACTTAGGAAAATAGGGCTTGTCCTGAGCTCAATTTCTGGCAGGGCTGGGCAAGACTGCTGCCAAAACCCTGGAGAGCCACTGCCAGTCACTGAGCTAGATGGATCCATGCATGGACTCTGTTGAAGGCAGTTTGCTATGCCCCTGTGAAGCCCACGTTTTATTAAACTGCACATTCTCAGCGAGTCCCCAGCCCAGCTATTAGGACTAATGTACATCAAGGTTCCATTAAACATGTCACAGAACGGTTGCAATTCACACTGCTCCCATCTTAAGGGATGTTTACCTGAAGCCCTTTAAATGGATTTTGTTGAAACCAAAGTAATTACACCGTAATAGTTCACCTCTCATTCCAGCACCTTCTTTCTAGTCTAAATAAATACTGCATGAAGATGAAATGCAGACGGGCTGTTGGTATCCACCACTTTTTCAAAGGTGCTTATAATCTTATGCAATTCACTGTGGGGTTTGTGTGTCTGTGGAGGGGGGAGTGTATGTGTGTGTGCACGTGTAATCCCAAGGTTGCATTATGCCAAGTCAGAAAACACAATGCTAAAAGATAAAAGAACCCCGTATTCCATTTCTCTGCCAAGCAGCTTACAGGGGATACTTCATCATCATCCAGAAAACAAAGCTAGCAAAGTGCTTGGGCTTAGACACCAGCAGGATGCCTCCTCCCAGATCTGTCTTAATCTGTTTTAAAAGAGTTTAGGTCCTTCTCTGTCAAAAGGCCTTAGTAAGTGGTGGACCTAAACACACCATATGGACCCTAGACAGACTGTTTGCTCACCATGCCCTCCTCACAGAGAGAACTACCTTTTATGCTTCTCCAAGGTCTCAAGAGTGACCTTCCAGAAGGGTCCTGGGAGAGAGCAGGAGACTGGGACCCCAAAGTTATAGGATATCCTGGTGGCCCCTCAGCCTCCCTATTTCCCATTCTGAAGCACAACAGTTCACCCAAATCAGCTTGTCTTGCTGTTTTGCTGAGCAGGGGAAGCACAAAGGTGACCTTTGCATCCAACTCCCAAACTTGGTATAGGATGCCCATAATCCTTTGAGTCTGAAAGGTTACAGACATTCCCTAGGGGATGCACCCTTGTTAAGTTTTTTTAAAATGATCCAAGTTGAATAAATAATTTTGAGTCTCGGCATGTTGGACTGGGACTCAGTGAGATCATGAGTTCTACTTTGCACAAGGCCATGAAGGACACTGGTGTCTTTAAGCCAGTCACTGACTGTCACACAGGGCTGTTTGAGAATAAAATGCAGAGAAGGGGGACTCTGTGAGCCATCTGGACGTCCTTGCAAGGAGAAAAATTGGAGTGTACATGCAGTAATGGAAAAGCACTAACATGCCTCATGAATAGAGGCTGCTGTGCCACCAGGTCAGAAGGCTCTCGTGACCAGTCACTTCCACCTCTTCCACTTCTTAGAACCTGTAAAACTGTGACTGCTGGTTACCCTCTCAATGCACTGGCCACACCAGTGACTGGTGACTTGCAGGGGGCAGTTGCCCCTGCTGATGTCCTGGGCTGGCACAGAGCCCCAGCGTGGAGGAAAGCTCTCGGTTGTTTTATTTTTGGTGGGCACAGGGGACCTTCAAGGTGGCCAGGTGTCCGCTTTTCCAGGTGCCCGCACTGTGTTCGAAGCATCGTCCTGTCCAATTTCAGTTTAAAGCTAAACAACCAGTCTCTGGGTGGACATGAACCCATCCAGACTGAATCCATGTCCCCTGACTTGCCTTTTGGCTGGCCAGGAGCACCTCTGCCTTGTTTGGATTCAGTGTCAGGATTGCTAAACAGCAGCGTTCTGCTGCATTGGTGAGTGTGCATATGATAAAAGAAGAAAACTCTGGCATATTTTGATATATATGCCTATTCTGAGCCCAGCTCCACTGAGGTTTTGAAGAAAAGTAACTGAGACGATTTCACACTGTTCTGTCAATGCTGGTTAATCTAGTCTCAGCATTATAGAATGCTGGCATTTGAATGTCTTTCCAGATGATTTTTAAAGTACATTTTGCTTCCCCTTTTCTTTGGAAAAAAGAAAAAGAACCAGAGGGCCTTTTTTGAAGATGAATCAGCTGGAACATCACTTTTGCTTCTCTGTTGTAATGTAAAAGTTTCCTTCACCTGGCTTTGGCTTCAATCCATCCTTGTCTATCAGCCTTTCCAGAACTTTCTCACACACCCTTTCTTTCTCTCCCCTTTTTGAAAGGCATGTAAATAAAACGCTAAGATTTAGCTTTTACCTGGCCCTTCACACTCAAAAGGGAAGATTTTCAGTGGGTAGAAAAAAGCAGGGCCTTACAAAGCAGAGAAATAAAACCGACATGATTTGCCACAGAAGGAAAATCAGGTCTTAAAATGGGTTGTGTAAATGGAGGAATGGTGAGTACAGATTTGAACAGAGAGTCCTTGGGCAACCCGGCTGCTCACTCATGAGTCCCGCAACACACTCGGAGACAGGACGGGAGAAACGTTTTGACTGGTGGCAGGAGCCTGGAAGCCCAAGCAGGAATGCGGGTGCTCCAGCCCACGGACCCAACATCGCCTGCAGAGGCTCTGGGTTTGCCCATGCGTCCTCCAGAGGGTGGAGCTTGGCCTCCCCTGGCAAAGCCCCCACTGCTGTATCTCAGGTGAGAGATCCCAGCTGAGGTGCAGGAGGGCTGCAGCAGAACCAGGGGATGCAACTCTGTCCAGAGGAAGCAAAAGAGCTTGGCACATCATGCAGCAGCCCCACTGGGGGTGGGCAGTATTGTTCGGCCTCTGCCTCAAAGACTAGTCCTTAGCGTCGCCTTTTCTCTAAATATTTCTCTTTCTTCCCCTTGGCATAAGCACTATTGCCATGATAAGCACTGCATGCACACAGGGGAGCAGGATCGTAGCAGTGAATCCAGATTCTCCCCATACATACTGAAATGTGTAGGAAATGTGTGCAATGATTCTGCACTCATGCAAAGAATGCCTTTTCTCCCTGAGGAGCTAATTTTGCACTGGGAGGGAGATGTTCATGTGGGGAGCAATCAGAATGGACTTCACACTTGCAGCTTAAAATGCTGCAGCTATGTGGCCAGTGCAGGATTCTGCCGTCTCTGCAGCGTTTGTACACAGACCTGGCCTCTCCGGTGTGCAAAGAGGATCAGCAAAGCCCTCAGTCTTGTTATATGCACAAACGGAAATGGAAGGTGTGACACTGTCCCTTGTCCAGTGCACCACTCTTGATCCTTAAGATCCATCGTCTCTGCTCCTTCCTTCTCAGCATTAAAGCAGGAGGAGGATGGGAAGCATGCCTGGCTTAAAGAGACACCGTGGGGCCGGTGTGTGGGGTGTGATCCTGCCCCATTAGCCGCCCCTTCCCTTCTGCCTGCCCACCTGCCCATGCATTCACCTGTCTCAAAGGGATTTATCTTCAACTGTCACATGAAGTCTTACAGAAATGATGCTCAAAGCTTTTTACTGGGACATAAACTCTAGGCTAAAATGTCACTGCATTTTATTACACAATCTAAACTTAATTGCAAATAAGTTGGTGCACTCATTAAAAAAATTATGTAACGCTTCCATTAAATCCTGCATCTGCTAATTGTTCACAAGAGGACAGTGACTGAGATACTGCTAAACACTCCTCATTTGAAAAATAAACATGGAAGCCCGAACCTGGGAGGAGCGGAGGGAGGAAGACTGCTGCACACACCCAATAGCTGCAGTGCTGTCACGAGCAGGAATAGGACCAGGGGTAGGTAGGCTGGGCACTGCTTTTCATTGCCACCATCTTGCTTCTCGCTCTGCCCCAGCCCCAGTGGTAATGCGAAGGAGGAGCAATGCCTATTTCTGTTTTCACACTGGTTCCTTCCTTAGCCAACAAGAAAGCAATAGCGGTGCTCGTGATGAGGATGATAAGCAGTAGCAGCCAGTGGCGCTGGTGGCAAGAAAACTGACTCACTGACGGAGGTGCCTTTTTCAGGGTGTCTTAGACAAGGGTGCTCAAAAGCATGGGCCAGCCCTTGTCCCCACCTCACATGTGTGCTCTGGGTTTTTCCCAGTTTTGCCAGATAGAGATACTCTCCTTGATATCCAGGAGACCGAACCTTTCTTATTATGCAAAGAATGAAGTGAAACATAGAAACAGAGCGAATCAGAAGAGGTCTCCCAGGCCATCTAGTCTGACCTCCTGCACCAGCCGGCTCCACTCACGACATGCCCACCATGCCTCATAGACCAGTGCTTGCCTCAGAGACCAGATTTTGGGTGTCCTTCCCAAGCCGCATGTGATCAGTCCTATAATTGTCAGGATACCTATCCAAGGATTCCTTGCAATTATAGTTTCATGAAAGGGGCAGCAGTGTCCACAAAACTACACTTCCCTGAATTCTCTGGGGGAATAACTGGACAGGAAACTAGCTCCAGAGCTTCAAAATGTCGATCTAGGTTGGGCAACAGGCAGGCTTTGTGGTCTATTGATGGGCCAGTGGCTCCTTCCCAGCAGGCAAGCTTGTGCCTACTTGACAGATGCTGTTATCCTTGCAAGGCTCTGCAGGTGTTGATTTGACCTTGCAAAGCATTACTATTACTATTGTAATCTGCATCTGATGCTTATGCATCTAATACATTGATTTAAAAAGGCTGTTCCAACATCATCCTGCAATAAATGTATAGGTTTATTCTGGTATATTTAAACATGCCTGCTTGCTGAATTAATCATCTCCAGTCTGATTTGCCAGGCTGGGTTTTCACAAAGCAGTGATTGCCTGTGAATTAATAAGAGCTTTATAATCCATATGCGAGTGACAGAGACTGTTAATAAACCTCCATAAACATTACAGGTCTTGTTTTCTAATGCCAGAAAGATTGACAGGTTTGAATCTTGTAGGATGAAAAGGTTTAGTCTAGAGGTCTGGTGAGGAGGGAACTTTGCCTGCTCCCAAATTTGGGGGCACAGCTACAGATAGCGGTGCAGGTGCACATTCTGTGTGCAGCACCCCAAACCTTGGAGGCAATGCTCAGAGGGGCTGTTACGTGTCTCAGAAGTGCGTCCTCTCCAGGGAGTCTGGAGGCAGATTTTTTCCCTATTCCAAAAGCATCCTAAGCAGTCCTCTTTGAAGGGCCAAAGATTTTGTCTCTTTTATGTAATGAGCTGCATGTTAAGCACATGCAACTCGTTACATACTATGGTAATTGGTAGCATGTACTTTTTCTTTGCATTAGAGTCACCGCATGTGGCCCTGCTTTGGATCAAGAGCAGCACACACCAAGAGGATGAACCAATCCTGTACATACTCGCTCACACACGCATGCATTTCTCAAATGCTGCACATACACATGAACATTCACACGGAGGAAGTCTTTTAAAATGTACAAATTATAACTGAACTCAAAAGAGAGATTATGAGGTTTTGTAGCTTTTTCAAATTTTGCATGTATTGTCGAAGTGCTTGCATAATCCAATGCTCGTCTTCCCAGCCCTGCAGCATAACTTCATGCAGCATGACACTTCGGTTGTTGTTATCACATGTGTTCACTGGCATCACACCACAGAGGAAAGCAGTCCCCCCCTCACACATGCACAAACACACCTTGACACACACACAGGGCACATGCAGCGTCACTCAGTCCCATAACCATAAATTAAATAAGCGAGTTAAATTAGCGTGCTAAATATGCACGTTCTGTAAATGGTTGAACATAAGAGAAATGTCGTTCCAACATCCCTTCAGGTTACCACCCAGAAATCAAGTTTAGAATTTAATGTGCTGGAAAACTACCACCACTGAGAAGGAAACGTTAAACAAGTGGGAGGATGCGAATCTGCATGGCTGTTTCTTCAGATGTGACTGGTTCTGGTCGGGTTGCAATGATCCTGCGGAATTTAATTCTCTTCTCTTCTTCTGACTTGTTTCTCATGTTTGGCTTAGGAAGTGAGTTGAGCCAACTGTCAGGTTCTGGTTGCAAAGCCTGGAAATGTTCACAAACACTTGTGCAACCTGGCAACCTTCCTCCACACCACATGCAGCGCATACAAATCCCACAAGCCACTTGTGCAGCATTCACATGGACTCAAGTTCTGCAATCTGGCACCAAGTCAGACTCACACCTGTGAGAAAGTGCGATCCATTCGTACTTGGGCGCAACAAAGAACGGTTTTCAAGGAAACCAGTCTGTGGCTTTTGACTGCTCAAAGGAGGAACTTTGGCTCAAGGCACACGCCCAGAATGAATCTCTGAGCATGTACAAAGTGGTTTCTTGAACCCAATCTAGTATTTGCTTCCAAGAAATTTCCTTATAAGTATGCCTGGGCCCAAATCGTTCAGGAGGGGCCTTCTAAAAACTGGCACGCTTCCTCTCTGTACAGAGATCCTCCAACTGGTTGCCCTCCTCTGCCAACGTCATGCCATGGGATTGAGAGCTGTACCTGCCTGGTCTTTTTCTGCGAAATTCCCCTATTTCAAGCCCTGGAATACCACTAGCAGAGCACAGTAGTTGTGGGTCCAAGGCTTGTTTCTCAAGAGCATCTGCTAATAAGAGGAATACTTCTCCTGAACTTTATTATCTCCTGGCTTCCTGAGCAAAATTCCCTGAGCTATATGTCCCAAGTAAATGTTTGACCTCTGATATGTTAACCTTGACTGAAGCCAAGACACACGCACACAAAGACTTAATCCCATACTACCCTAAAACCTACCCGATATTAAAAATGGGAGATAGCAACTTGGGATTCAAAGCCGAAGTGGTCTCCAGCAAACCTGCATTACATCCTCCAGCAAAAATGGCATTCCCACATGTGAGGATGTTCAGAGCACCTGTCCACCTCCCAGCCAGAGGCAATCTGCAGAGACGCTGAGGACTGCTAATTTTTATATCATGTTTTCCCTTGCTTATAACCCACTTTGAACACCGCTGTGGGCAGAATATGGCATTCAAATATTTTAAATATGCTAATGCACACAACTGAGCCCAAGCAGTTCCAGCTTCAATCTCTTGGTGACATGACTCAGAAAAGACCATTTTCCAGCAACAAAGAAAGTAGGATTTCAAGTATTTTGCTCCTTCCTTTCTTATTATTAATATTATGTCTCCCTTTGGTAGTTTTCCTTTCAAAGGAAATTTGAAACATGGATTTACCTGATGGGAACAAGAGTTGTTTGATCTCTAATTTGCATACACTGTTTCTACAGGGAATCCCAGTAAACATTATTGTCTAATTATTTCTGACATTGTGTAAATGTTTGTAAACATCTTCCAGGGGGTAGAACACCCACTTTGTCCTGTCTCCCTCTGACAACAAAGAAATAGAATGTTCTTTGCAGGCGACAAAAACATTTTCCCCTCCCTTTGGAGAGACATTTACATCTTAATCTTTTCATTAAACACTCGTTTTTATCAAGCCCACTAAATAAATGCTATGGCATTCCAGAGATTCCAGAACAGGTCCACTGGCCTTCAGGGAGAATACCTTGGAATATGTGGGCTGATTTTTGTAGCTATATTGTACAAGCACATGAAAGGAGTCGACCGAGTGTCCATAGCAGGGCCGGGCAATCTAAGGCGGGCCACATGTGCTCTTTCGGAGAGGACTGTGTTTGTTCCAGCAAACAGCCCTCTCCTTCGAAGAGCATGCTGGTGACTGCATCGCAGTCGTGTCTTGCCTTTCTTCCTCTCGCAAGAAACCCAGATGGGTTCCAAGGGTTTCCTCCTCTCCGTCGTACCCTGACAACAGCAGCCCTGTTGGCCTAGGGATTGGCCCAAAGTCTCCCAGGGAACGTCAAGGCCAAGTGGGACATGGAATCTGGATCTCCGGCACCCCAGTTCAGCACACCGTTCTGGTTCTCAGAGACAGCTGGAAGGGCTGTCCAGCCCAAGACCGTTATGAAGATAGGGAGCCATCGGAACGAAGAGCTCTTAGAGGTCTTGAAGTTGCCCATCAACACACCTGGACCTCAAGCTGAGCAAGGCTCAGAGCTCACCTGGACAAAATCCTCCCCGCCATGGAGCATTGTACGATACACCTCTGAAAATTGTATGACCTGATTATCAATTGCACCCATATATCTACATTAACATATGCCAAAATATGCAAATAGAGATCCTCTTTTGCAGTAATGCCTTTCCTATTTTTATAGAGGTCCATCATGGGCGACCCATGACCTGCGGGCCACAAACGGACCAGATCTCTCTCAGGGCCACTTGCTAAGCATTGAGGACCTTCACCTGCATTCCCCTGCGGCCCAGGTGGTCAGACAGAATGCAGGGGAAGTCTGCTATTTCAACCCTGCTCTTTGCAGTCCTTGGGCAGTGAATCTACTCAGTAGGGCAGAGGAGGAAGGCTGTGGACTCCCTCTCCCACCCACACTCAGCAATCCCAGTGCGGCCGAGATTGGTGCTTCCACAAAACGTGGATGTGGCTCATTGAGGGGAGGAAAAGACTTTGACTGCCCCTCATGTGCCCCAGTGATTCTTGCGCTGCTGAGATCACGGCTTCCCAACACATTTAAGGGAATAAGGATGTAATGATAATTAGTAGTTAATAATTAATAATATGTTTATTTTCTATTTATTTGTTTGTGTTTGTTTGTTTTTTGATTTATATCCTGCCTTTTTCCTACAAAGGGCTCAAGGCAGCTTACATCTCCTCCTCCACCTTATCCACACAACAACGACCCTGTGAGGTAGGTTGGGCTGAGAGTCTGTGACTGGCCCAAAGTCACCCAGTTGGCTCCATGGCCGAGCGGGGACTAGAACCCGGATTGCCTTAGTCCCAGTCCCATGCTCTTAACCACTGCACCACACTGGCAATCCCATATATAGGTTGCAGCATATGCCACAATGGTTAAACATTCCCTTTGCTCTCTGTACTTGAGTGCAGACTTCTGCAATAGCATGAATATGACATTAAAGAGCATGGTACCTTCCGAATGATATGGGAATGGTCAACGAGTACTTTACAAACTGGTCTTTGAAAGCACACTAAAAATAGAGCAACAACGGGAGACCACAGAGGAAAGCAGAAAGAGCAGCTGGCACAAAACTCCTCACCACAAAGAGAAGGACTATGGACAGGTCCTTAACTGCTGACCATAATATTTATCGACACAGTGTCATTACTATTACTAACAAGTAAGCTTGCTGAGGTAGGCACAGGGGTGGAAGGAAGCCCACTCACAGGCATTCTGCATTTATATATTACATTTCAATACCACCCAATAGGCAAAGTTCTCTGGGCCATTCACAGCAATTTATAAACATACCATACAAAATCTGAAAAGTTTAAACTACAGTATAAACTAAAAGTAAAGATTGGAACAAAGCCTAGCAGCAGTGCAATGATTTAAAATACAGCAAAGGTTTGAAGCAACAAAACGGAAAGACTAAATGCCTGGGGAAATCCTTGGAGTTGGAAAGAGTAGGTTCCGGGTGAGACTCCCTGGGATGTTCATTCCACAGCCACAACAGTAGGTGCCACAACGGAAAAGGCCCTCTTCTTAGTACCACCAACCTGACTTCCCTTGACAGAGCTTCTGCAGGAGGACCACTGAGGGAACGGGCAGGTCTATCGTAGAGGAGACAGTTCTGGCATGGTCCTTCAGGTACCACTCAGGCTTGTTTCTAGGCCTGTAAGCCAATGAGAAAAGTGGCCCAAGATAGCAGAACGCTTGAAACCTGCTGCTCCAGAAAATTAGACCCTGGATTTTCTGATCCTGATCCCACTACCCAAGCAATTCTCCTAACCTGTTTGGTAATTTCACCCCTAGCACTGTATTCCTCCTTGCCTTGGAGATGTTAGGTTAGCAGGTAATGCCCAGCATGTATGGAACCAGGACAAAACCCGCAAACTCCTTTGCTCAGTGCAGCTTTGAGAAACAAAACCTACAATTTCTCTCTTCTCCAGCATTCCGCTGCCAAAATAGATTTGCCAAATGAGATTTCTCCATTTCACACAAGCTGCCTCTGCCGTCACGTCTCGTGGAAAGCCGGAGCTGCCGTCTGTGTGGCTTTCATGAATGAGTGATGGCCAGGCCCCATCACTCTGAGAAAGGATCACTCACCCAAATTATTTGCGTTCCAGGTTGGGCTGTCAGGAAGATGAACTGTGGATTTAGTTGCTTGGCTAGCACATATATATCTATATATATATTACACACACTAAATATATATGGGCTTGGGGGGTATAAGAGAGAGAAAGAGAGAGATTGTTGTAAACAACTGAGCAGAGCTTTGGTTATTTAAAGGTATTGAAATGAAATAAATAAATAATCTCTCTCTCTCCCCCGCTCTCTCTCTCTCTCTCTCACGCACACACACACACACATTGTGTTGCTGTCATGCAATGCATCCCCAATGCTATATAGAGTCATTGCTCCCGTATTTATATGGATGTGCTCCTTGTAATTATCTTTCAGTATAACCAAGCCATGAAATATATTGGATAATCGTTAGACAAACAAAAGGCATCAGATTACTTCAATCAAATGGCTATGTCCTAGCAGTTTCATTTGTTGCTACTGAGATGAACTATGGAATTTGCTCTCAGAAGAAGTAGTGGCAGCCACCCGTTTGGGTGACTTTCAAAGGGGATTGAATGAATTCACGGAGGAGAAGGCTTCCAATGGCCATGGGTCCTGATGGCTGGACTCTTCCTTCAGTATCAGAAGTGGCATGCTAGGTGTGCCAGGTGCTGGGGAACATGGGTGGAAGTGCTGCTGCCTCCTGTCCTACTTGTGGGTTTCCCATGGGCAGCAGGTTGGCCCCTGTGCCAATGGAATGGTGGACTTGATGGACCTTTGGACCCAGCAGGGCTCTCCTGTTGTTAGGTTCTATAACTGGGAACAAAGGTTACACTTCAGAGAATGGGCAAAAGATTGAGAGTTTATTTTTCTCCTACCATTTCTCCTGCAAAGAACCCAAGGTGGTATACATAGTCCTTCTCTGCATTTTATCCCTCCAACAAGCTTTGAGAGTCCACGACAGGCCCAAAATCACGCTGAGCTTTATGGCTGACTGGGAATGAGAACCTGGATCTCTCCCAGGTCCAAGTCCAGCACTCAACCTGCTATGCCACTTGATTACAGATGGAGTTTCTTGTATTCAGAGATAAAATGCAAAAGAACTCAGAGGGATATTCATGATCTAAATTACGGTGGCCAACTAACCACCAGGTTGCTGTATTTCACCCTCCAGCTGGCTACATAGATGCTCAGCTACAAGCACATTCTGGGCAATAGCATTTTCCAAGGAAGTCAGCTGGAGGGAGTCTGGCATCTCATGCAGCAGGAACATGGGAAGTTGCCATATACTAAGCCAGTCTATTTGTATGTCTAACCTGGTATTGCCTACTCTGACCTGCAGGACATATGCAGCATCTCAAGCAAAGGTCTTTCCCACCATTTCATGTCTGATCATTTCCTTAGGACCTTCTTCAGGGAAGCCATGGGCTCATCCACAGAGCTTTGCTCCCACCCCTCACGGACCTCCTTAGCAGTGCTGCTTCTCAATAACTCGCTTGGGAAATAGTTTGGCTGGGCCATCCACTGTATATGACAGCCACCATCCCAAGGCTGCCGGATATCTTCTCCTCTGGGGTCACCTCAACTTTTGCATTGAGAAAATATCTTCAGTCAGGGCATGGAGGGGCAGAACAGGCCCAGTCAATCTGGGGTCATAATCCAGGGTTCTGAATCCTATTCTCAGGGGAGAAGCTGAAATGGACCTCAGATGCGGCATGTGGAGCAATCTGTTTTGGGGATAGGAATCCGTCAGATTCCCTGAGCTCTGCTCCTCGGACTTTGGTCCACTTTGTCATGGCCCTGAGTCCGAGTTCTTGGTGAGTAAATCCAAAATTTATGGGGTACTCATCAGAAACTGAAACCCACACACTGTGCAAGTGGTGTCCCTCTTCCATGTCCCATCTATGCTGCTGCACCTTATGCAGAAGGTTGCCAGGTGTGCAACCTTCATTCTGCAAGTGTTCACAGACTTCTTGGCTCCGCTCACTTTCAAGGCTGGCCAAGCATGTAAATCTGCAGATGCTAAAGGGATCCCAACCCTACCTCAGACTCTATTACTACAAAACTTTGTTCCCTGAAGAGCACCTGGGACCAGCATCCCTACTTCTACAGAAGACTGGCTTGTCATCTTCTGCGGAATCTGGTTCTGACACCAAATTAACTTCCCAGTTGCAGACTTCAAAATGAAACTTGGACTGTTTAAGGCCAACAGATTTTAATGGGAGCCAGAGAATCCAGATGAAATTCCTCTGGGTGGTCTTCACATCCATATTGCAAGGCATGATAAGTGGTAGTTCCCCTATACTCCTCACTAGTCAGACCCCATCTGGAATACTGTGTCTCATTCTGGGCACCAAGGTTTAAGGAAGATACCAAAAAATTAGAAAGGGTCCAGAGGAGGCCAACAAAAATGATTCAGGATTTGGAAACACTGTCCTATGATGAGATAATGATTGAACTGGGCATGTTCAGTCTTGAGAAGAGAGGACTGAGTGGGGATATGATATCCCTCTATAAATACCTCAAAGGCTGTCACAAAGAGGAAGGTCAAGATCTCTTCTTGCTGATGCCAGAGTGTAGGACACGGAATAATAAATTCAAGTTGTGACAACCCAGATTCAGGCTGGACATCAGGAAAAGCTTCCTCACTGTTAGAGCGATACTACAGTGGAACCAGCTGCCCAGAGAGGAGGTGGGCTCTCCCACCTCTCTAGAGACATTCAAAAAGAAACTGGACAGGCATCTGAGTGCGTTGGTGTAAGATGGTGTCTTGCAACAGCAGGGAGTTAGACCCAATGGTCTTCACAGCCCTTGCCCACTCTACCATTCGATGATTGTATGACACTCCTGGTGATCAATTTTTCACAACAACGTGATAGATGCTCCTCTTAATGCAATGATGGCAAATGCAATGTGATAGCTTGCAGATGTGCCATCCTGTTACTACACTGTTTTTAATCCACACAAAAACTCTTTAAAATGCTTATTTAAAATAGCTGTAAAATGTACTTTCGACAAAGGTATCCAGTTCTGAATGCATTCTCTTCTAAAACATCAAGCAACAAACTTTTGCTAAATTGGAAATGCATCATGATATGTTTGAAGGAACAAACTGGTTGGTTGGCCCAGAAAGGTTCATCTCACGGGACTGCATTCAATAGGAACAGGGTTACTATTACCCTGATGCGCCTGGAACACCCCTTTTGGAGCCACCTGGCAGCGTCCTTCCAGGATCATCACCAGCAGGAGCTTTCCAGCCACAGAGCTCCCCATGCATACAATGGGAGCAGAGAGCAGCAAAACTTGAGCTCACCCAACTTCTCTAAATTCCATCTCAAAGCTCTTTCTAACTCAAGTCCATACCAGAGCGAAAGTTTTCTTGGTTCAATTTTTGCATGGAAATCCATGAGCATTTTTCCAAAGGTACACATCAGTTGTGCACATCTTTGAAATGCACACATTCTTCTCCCATTGATTGAAGCATATCCGTGCAGCTTTTAAAAATGCATTTCATTGTGCATATTTTTTTTTCAAAAGTTGAATGGATTTGTTTTGTTCTGCCTTGTTTCATTCATGTTGCAGGCTCAGAAATATACAGACAGTGACCATGACTTCTGTTCAAGTAAATGTTCTATCTGGAAGATGCAAGCTGGATAAACTGAGTAAACTGTGATTTTTTAAAAAGGAACTGTTGTGAATTGACAGTGCACCAGGTAGTTGGTTTTAAGGGGCTTCATCTCATCCCTTAGGAACCAAAACAGGTGGTCCAAATCCACAGCAGGTTTCCTTCTTCTGTGTCAGCAAATACCCAGTCTAGGCTATAGTAGGAGAAGGAGAAACTAGTCCAGTCCAGAGGTCAGGCCATAGAATTCATCATGCCAAACATTTGGACAGGCAGGGGAGCATGAGAGAGTGGTCAAGCAATCTGTTCAGTCCACAAGATCAAGGTAAGCACTAGGTTTGAAACACCATTGTTTACAGCAGAGAATGGCCTAATTTATAGTTGGCTATAGATCAGCACAACTGGTTCATTAGATCAGCATGTTGCTTTTAAAGGAGGCCCATGGTGGACCTTCTGTTTGGGTTTCTGATCTTGATCCTCCTCAGAAAGGCATGAGTTGCCTCCAGCTTTCCCTCCTGCTCTCGAGGAAGTCCCAGAGGGCCCAGCCAGCTTGTTCAGTGGAAGGCCATCAGCTGCAGCATCAGCTTCCTTGTCCGGCTCTGGCCAGGGCCTTCCTGGCTGGTTCTCTCCCTCTTCTCCTTCCTCTGACAACTCCTTCTCCAGGCACAGCAGAACAACAGGCAGTGTCCTGCCCATGCAGGTATGTGAGGTTTGAAGGGTCCCTTGTGATCAAGAGAGAATGTGCTGTAACCGGCTGGAAGATCTCTCTCTCCACTGGAAAAGAGTGTTGTAAATAACAAAGAGCACAACCTTTCCTCGTGTGTGTATTCTTTTGTGCTTCTGTTTCCACACTCTGAGTAAACTTTCTTTCCCTTCGCCTTGGCACAGACTTTTTGAAAACAAAGTGCACACACCACAGCAGGTGCACACATGAAACATCCTTCCTGAAGAGAATTAGAAAGGCTGCGCGCTCAGCCTGCCCCTTTAATGTCTCCCTCTCTTGCTCTGCATGTTGTGCTGTTGTTTTCCCCTCTTCATCTCCCTGCCCACCTCCATCCCCTGCAAAGCCGCTGCCTTTTTGGAGTTTGTTCACTGACAAAGAGAGGCCGGAATCAAAAGCGGCAAAGCTGAATAGCTAATGTGGTTATCTAAACACCAATCGGTAGAGTGATGCTTTCAGCCTCTGGGTGATCTGGAAAATTGCTGAGTGTGTAACCCTGGCTGGGAGGAGAGGGCACCGCCTGGCATTAGCCACGTTTATTCTGAGGAGTGAAAGGTGATGCAGGGAGATGGGTTTATCTCCTGGTGGATAAGTCGCGACGGATGGGCTACACCTGACAGCGTTGCACGGAAAGCAAGAGGAGCCAACGTGGCCAAATTCGAATCCTTTCTAATGAATGGGCATCTAAAACATGTACTGCAACATTCTGAGGCGGAGGCCTTGTTCCCTGGGGCAAAGGGCAGCAGGCAGTTGTCTCGAGTGATCAGGAAAGGTTGGTGGGCACCTGCCAAGGGAGAAGTGCAGTGAGCTGAACAAGGTGGTACGTAGAAGGGAGAAGCAGACAATTAGGTGGGGCAGGAGAGAGGGAATGAAAGGGGCTACGGAGGAAAGAACTAAGTATGGATGTTGAGATCCGCCCCCTGTATGCAATAGCAGTGAATGTCAGAAATTCGGCTCTGCTGGTCTTTGGGACTCCACTTTCCCTGTGGCTGGCTGTTGTCCAGGTCTGTTACCATTATCATTTTTATACCACCCCATCGCTGAAGCTCTTGTTGTTGCTTACAACAATCCATAAAACAAGATAATAAAATGCAATAAAATGTCATAAAAACAGAGGGACATTAAAAAATTTAAACAGCTAAGAATAAACAACACAGAATGACTCTGTAAAAATGGTTGGGATGGGACATCCTCTCGAGGCCCTGGCTGGCCAAGCAGGTCCTTAAAGGCCTGGGCATAAGGGGCCATCCTAACCTTGCACCAAAAAGATGACAGGGGTGGCTCCAGGTGGGGCTCAGTGTGGCTTTTTCCACGGAAGCAGGGCTACCACAGACAAGCCCTCCCCTCACTGCCACCCTCCAGGCCTTCCCCAGAGTTGGCACTTGGAGGAAAGCCCCAGAGGTTGAGCCTAGTACCCAAGCAGATTTCATCTCTCTTCCCACCTCTCTCTCCCCCCCTCTCTCACACACTTTTCCCCTTGGGGTATCTCCTTTCCGTGTATCGTTGTCTATCAGGACTGTGTTGGATAGCAATAGCCTTGCAATAACAGACGAAAAGATCTCCCTCTTCCTTCTTGACACAGTCCTCATCCACTTCCTCATCCTCTCCACTGCAACCTCCACCTTCAACACATGTGCTGGCGACAACTCTGGCATCAGTATTTTGCCACAAAGTCCAAGTGGGGAACCCCGGTGCATTCAGCCGCACTCACACCAATTCCTCTGGGCTGTGGTGCCACCTACATGGGCATTGGAGGAGGCAGGAGGGTATCTACATTGAGGACAGTGGGCTGGGTATTGCTTTCTCCACCACGTGGTCTGTAGAAGTTCTGGTGGAATCTGTTCTGAAGAAGAAAGAATGCACGGAGCCCCTTTGCCAATTTCTAGCCAATTCTTTCCTGCCTTGGTTAGAATTCAGATGTATAGCAAGAAAGCTGGTACTTCCCTAAGAAAATTTATTATTGTTTATTTAGTTATTTATTATTATTTATCTATTATTTATTAGGTGTAAGGCTTCCTAAAACAGCATATAGCATAGACCCAAAGCCCCAAAAAGCCAGCAGGGTTATTCCACATGGAAGAGGTGGAACTGAGGGATAACATACGGTGCCATTCCAAATGGACTGTATGTCTTCCATGACAGATGGACACTGCTCAGTGTCCCAGCTTGACTCTGCACAGTGTGAATCAGACAGTGAAATGGTCATGGAGGCATTTCCTTCTGCTAAAAGAGATGGAAGTGACCCTCATCCCAAAAAATGCTGTGCATGAAGCAGGAAACGGTCCACCCAGCAGGCCCAGCACTGAAGTGCGCATGTTACATATGATTCACTGAAGCCTTTGGATTTGCGGAGTGACTTTGCCCAGTCAGAAGAATATTCTAAATTTGAGTTTCAGACTTTGAGAAGCTGTAATAGCCCACAATGACAACAAACGACCAGCTGCTGCTTGCTTCTTCGTTCATTTGTACCACTGCTGTGAGTGATAATTAACCTGCCTGAGCCCAGCTCTCCAATTCTGAAGTTTCTTCTCATGAACAGGAGACCACTGATGTTCAGAATTGTTCTAGGAGGCAAGATGGTTTCTCCAAAGCCACAAAAGTCCTTACTCCCTCAGCTCTCTTGTCCTGCAGCTCAGGCACTGTGGACTTTAAACTGGACCTCAAAACCAGCTTAACAACAAATGAAGGACAGATACAGCCACAATGCTGTCTCCTCACCCAGACGCACATACACCTCACCCTAGAAGTTAGTCCCATAAGCTTCAGTTTCTGGACAGTCTTCCAGGGTGGCCCCAGGTGGAGTGCATTTCAGTAATATAGTTCAGAGATAAGCAGAGCATAAGTTATTGAAACCAGCCTATTCATTGACCAGCTGGAGTTCCAAATTGCATGGGAACAATACATGTTTAGAGAAGGCTGCAGTCATTGGCCCTCTGACAGATGAAAGATGGTGAACCTGGGCATGAGAACACAATTGAGAGGCCAAGGTCAAAAGGTCCAGTCCCAATTTTCATTGCAAACTGACCCGCAAAGTTTTATTAGGGATATATAAGGAATTATTTTTGGTGTGTCGTAGACTTAAAGATGATCTCTGGTCAAAGCTTGTTCATTTTCAAGCTTGTGATAAATGTGCACATTTAAAAAAAATGCATTCCAAAAAGACATACATCTGAAAACTGCAATGAAAGAAGACACGCTTTTGAAAAATGCACATAAACCTGCTTAAATCATTTCATAGCTTTCCAAAGCGTACTGAACTGATTCATAAGTTAGAAAACTACACAGGCATTTTCATGCAAGAAGACAAAACAGGGCACACTCTGATCTGGATGTGAACTTTGAGCTGGAATTTCAAAAACTTCAGTGAGTGGCCATTTGTGGGTTCACAAATATCTGGGTTTTAACTTCCTGAATGTTCTGGCATAGCTCTCTGCTCAAAATACATAAGTTAACCCAAACCAAGGATTGTTGGGGGGCAAATACATACTTTAAGAGACAAATCCCTCTCTAGTGAGGTATATATTGGGACAAAATACATTCATAATATTATTTAAACGTGAGTTTAACAACCAGCGTTGTTGTTATTGTTTTCTTAGGGCTTGCTCCAATGGAGATGTCCATGAGTGTCAGTACTTGGAGGATCAGGGCCATCCACTGCAGAGCAGGAAGAGTGCAGAGATAAAGACTCCTCCCTGGTCCCCCACTCTGCAAAGGAACTAGACAAGCTGTTTCAGCTATTTAGTTGCCGTGCTTTATTTATTTAGAATATTTATATGCCGTCCTGTCGTGAAGGTCTCAGGATGGCTTACATAAATAAATAAGAATAATATAAAACATAATACAAATGAATTTCAGATCCACCCTGACTGTGGATTAAAAACTTATATATTCCAATATTAAAAGTTATTAAAATATTGTTGGAATAAAAAGGTCATAACCTGGTGCCGAAAAACAAATAACGACGGCACCAGGCGGACCTCTCTAGGGAGTGCATTCCATAGGCGGGGCGCCACCGCAGAGAAGGCCCTCCTCCGGGTACTCTGTCTCCTAATGTCTTTCACGGAGGGTTCCCGGAGGAGGGCTTCTGCTGCTGATCTCAGGGGACGGGAGGGCAAATATGGAAGAAGGTGTTCCTTTAGGTATCCAGGTCTCAAGCCTTTATAGGTAATAATCAGCACCTTGAATTGAGCCTGGACTTCGATGGGAAGCCAGTGAAGCTGGTAAAGGACTGGGGTTATATAAGAATAATGCCCAGTCCCCGTCAGCAACCTGGCTGCTCTATTTTGCACCATCTGAAGTATCCGGACTGTCTTCAAGGGCAGCCCCACATAGAGTGCATTACAGGAATCCAACCGGGAAGTAACCAATGCGTGTGTCACTGTTGCCAGGCAGTCGTCCTCCAGGTAGGGACGCAACTGATGGATTAACCGAAGCTGAAGGAAAGCGCTCCTCGCCACCGCAGTCACCTGAGCTTCCAGGGACAGCTCTGGGTCGAGGAGCACTCCCAAGCTGCTGCTCCAGCTTTGGATGGGAAAGAGGTTGGAGCAACACAGCATGGAATATAGGGGGGTTCTCCAGCCTCCTTGCTGTTCTGTGCCTTCTCCAAGGTTGCTTGTACAATCTCAGAGAAGCTGTCGTGGTTCCCTCATGGGACTGGGTGCATCTGAACATGGATCTCCGGTTCTAAGATTGGAGCACCATGCCTGACCTCTGATCTGGGAACCCAGAGGATTCTGTGCCCTGCAGGCTCTGTCTCGGGTTGATCTGCCCATCATATTTTTCTGCAGAGATAGGATGAAATGGATTGAAGGAAGAACACACACAAAAGTGACAGGGACTGGAAGGAGACCGCATTGCCATCTCTGCTGCACAGACACGGATAAATTAAGCAAATCTTCTCACAACTCTTGGCATCCCACAAAAGATCTCTGATGTATCACCTAAAGAAGAACTTCCAAATATGCTTCAGTGTTTGCTGCAGGCAAAATCCACCAACACTCTAAGGATGTGCCAACACCCCCCTGAGAAAGTGAGTCTTATCAAAACTCTCCTGGCCTCTCTTGAAAAATCTCAGGTGTTTTGCCTGAGGAGGGTTCTTTCCACTCACCCACCCCAAATTGCTTCAAATCAAATCTCACTTGAGATTAAATTTTCATGGCATCTCTGCTCCAAAGGTGATGCGTCATTCTAGGAGAGCCTATTTTAACTGGTTCAATGCATTAAAAAAAATCTTGCATTTTCTATTATGAAATGAAATGTTCCTTAAAAATTAGCAGCTGTTCCATTATCAGCCGAGCACAAAACCAACCACATCACATCTGGCAAAAGTATTACTTTTTTTTAAAGGTGAATTAAGATGGTTGGAGACAAGCAAAGCCTACCTAGGAATCTTTTAAAAATCGTTACCTCAACCATACCTGAGCCAAATCAAGAAGTTCAGGTGTGAGATGGAGAAATAAACACATGCACACTAGCCAGAAGCATTGCTAGCCATAAATCTCCTAGTTCTGTCCATGCTCTCCATGCTCCATGCATAAATGCTCCGTGCATAAATCTCCATGCTCTCTATGAGGGCTTGAACCCACTGCTTTACAAAGGCTTTTTCCATTTTTATTGTGGAAGGAAAAGCATGTCTTTTATAATGTTTTTCCCCTCGGTTTCATATTTCTCTGCCTTTCTATTATATGTCTATATATTTATTGTATACCACCCAAAGAGCTTTGACTATGGGACAGTATAGAAATGAAAATAACCATAAGTTCGAGTAACCAGCCACAAGGTGGAGCTGTGGAATACCTGCAGTATAGCAGATACGCAACTTTTCACAAGGGTTTTCTTCCAGCTTGTTGCCATTTGAATTTTAATAGCTGGCTTTCTTCACTCTACCCCTCAAAAGCAACAGGAACGTCCCTGAAGGAAAGGCCCCCTGAGCTTGCATGAGCGAGCGAGCAATCGCAAGCGCACAGTACGAGCTTCATGTAGGGAAGCCCTCAGTTAGCCGAGCACTTTGCATATGCGGTCGTGCCATCTCGTGGGCTGCCTTTCCAGCATAGCCCGTGCTTGGTTCGGTTGGAGGTGCCTGCCCCTCGGTGTCCACCCCTCCACTGCAGAGCAAATGGGCACCCAACCAACAGCCCCAAACCTGATGATGCAGAGAGCCTTTCCCAGCAGCTATGGAGACCAAGGAAGAGCAGCTTGCCGGTGATGCCCCTACTTGCACAAGGGACCAAGACCACTGCGATGATGGGAGGATGCCGCCACCTTCATAGAATCATAGAATCACAGACTAGTAGAGTTGGAAGGGACCGTGAAGGCCATCTAGTCCAACCCCCTGCTGTTGCAGGACACCATGTTACACCATCCCACTCAGAGGGCTGTCCAGTTTCGTCTTGAATGTCTCTACTGTGGGAGAGCCCACCACCTCTCCAGGCAGTTGGTTCTAGCATTGTATATTGCTCTGACAGAGAGGAAATTTTTCCTGATGTCCAGCCTGAAACTGGGTTGTCTCAGCTTGAGTTGATTATTCCATGTCCTACACTCTGGCAACAGCAAGAAGTGATCTTGGCCTTCCTCTTCACCTTGCTACAAACATAAATGATTGCCCTGTACCCACAATAAGGCAAGAGTTTTCCAGCACGACAGTCTTGGCCTTGTACAGCAGCCATTGACCTCAGCTATCCATCTCAGCTTCCTCATGATGGATGCCTTCTGCCTCATCTTGGCTTGGTGAGTCATGGTAACTGACCTTGGACTGTCGCTTCCTTGCTATTACCCTCTGCACCATTACACCAGAAAGGTATCTGCATTGGCCATGGCCTTTGCCAACATGCACTCAGTCCTTCTTGCACTGGGGTCCATGCCCAAACAGCCCCCACCCCACTTTTTCCATAATGCATGCTTCTTGCAGGGGAAGGGTCCTGCTGGATGTTAAGGGGATGAAGGACCACCACAAGCTTCCTTCTAAGGTCAGAATGTCCATGCAACTTAATGTTCTCTACCCTAGCAGGAATTCTTCAGGGTCCCAGACAGGAGTCTTTCCCCACCCTACCTAGAAATGCCAGGGTATGAATATGGGAACTTCTGCACAAAAGGTGTGTGTTCTGCTGCAAAGCTATGGAATTTCCCTAGAGGTTTGCCCCCCCCCCACCCCACCCAACACGCACATCCCTGCAACCCCACAGCTTGGCCGATTCAGTACATGATGAGGTTGTCTAGTGTTATTGCTTTACAATGCATGGCCTTCTGCTGCTCCAACCACATAGTGCAAAGGGTGTGGAGCTGGAAAGGGACTGACAGATGTGCAGCCATCAGAAACCAAGAGCCCCAGAACCTTCTGACCCACAGCTTGATCTTTTAACTACGAGGCTAGCAATATAGAAAAGGGGGTATAAGACAGAAAGTTAATGCACCTCAAATAAACACACAGTTGTACATAAAGGGCAACTGAAAATGAAATTCCTCCAGTGTGTTTAGATATGCAAATACTGTTCCTCCAGTAAGGATTGGTCATAGGTTCACCCTGAATTCTGTGTGTCTGTCCATCTCTCTCTCTCTCTCTCTCTCTCTCTCTCTCTCTCTCTCTCGGTGTGTGTGTGCGCACGCGCGCGTGTGTGCAGGCGGATCCTTAAGGAATGATCCCTGCGTCCCATTTCCATATCCTTGTTCTTTCTGGGAAATAATGCTTTTGCTCCTTTTCCGGCCCTGTTTAGGAGGCCTGTTTATTTACAACTGCAGCAGCCACCTCCAATTCTATTTCTGCAAAGGACACGCCATCTGCCAAGCGCAGGCTCCCACCCTGCCAAGGCTGAGCTCTTTATGCCTCAGTAAGCTGCATCACAAGAGCTTCTACCCCATGGTGCTTTCGGGTTTTAAAATTACTTTCCTTTCATCCGGAATGAAGAAGCAAAACAAAACAGCCCTATTAATTCCAAAGGGAAGTTTTCAAAATTCGACATTCTAAGACCGTGGAACTCTTTATAGGGGTACTTGAGGCATAATTTATGGGGAATGAAAGCACGCCTGTGGCACGTATGTTCCTGACAATCCGCTTCCAAGAGGGATTGTGGCACTGAATGCAACATAAGAAGAGGCATTCTGGACCAGAGCAAAGATCCAACAAGTTCAGTATCAGACTTCTTACACTGTACAGGCAGGCAACATTTTATTTGTCTTTGGCTTATTGCTTCTGATCCAGAACATTCCCATGAACTGGTTATTGGGTGGTGGTAGATTTATCTGCTTTGAGCATCTCAGAATCCCTTTTGTTGCTGCTATGTGCTGTCAAGTCACCTCAGACTTATGGTGGCCCTGCGAGTGAATTCCCTCCCAACTGTTCCATCTTTGACATGCCTGCTCAACTCCTGTAAACTCAAGGACGTGGCTTCCTCTGTAGAATTGATTCATCTCATAGATGGTCTTTCTCTTCTTCTTCTGCCTTCCACTTTCCCTCACACGATGCTCTTCTCCAGCGAGTCTTGCATGCTTGAGATGTACCCAAAGTTTGATAGCCTCAGTCCCATCAATTTTGCTTCCAGGGCAAGTTCTGGCTTGATTCGATCTAGGAGCCACTTGTCTTTCTATTGCTCCACAACATTCACAGAGTTCTCCTCAAGCACCAAAGCCTTCTAAACAAATCACTTCTGGTAAATTTGAAAAGTTAATGCGGCTTTCCCAATGTGGCAGTTTTCAGATGTGCTGGACTGCAACTTCAGTCATATTGGCAGAGCAGGTTGTTCTAATGGTGTTTGTTTGTTTGTTTGTTACATTAGAATACTGTCATTAGCCCAGTTTCCTGCAAGGCTTACAATCAGCAAAACATCAAAATAATTAAAATGCAAAACAGAACAATACAATAAAAAAAAAACAGAACGTATAATACCAGAGCAAAATGTGCAGTACCTGACCCAAAGTTATTCATGTGTTGGGATGGATCCAGTAGCTGCCACCTCCACAAGGAAAGGGCTTTGCATGAGAAGAAGGCATCTGTACACACATGGTCACCTGTACCCCACACACCACAGCTCACCGCAGCCAGAATTCATTGGGATTAACTGGAATTAAACACATTAAAAAAAAAAAAGCAGCCTTCTTACTGGGTTCTTTTTTCATTGGTCTTGCCATAAGCTGCTTCCATCATGTATTGGGTGATCATGGAAATCTGAGAAAGACCATGCAAAACACAAGCCATCAGGCTGGAAATTTATTGAATCCTTCAGTAGCATTTATTTAACATCTACATTGAAATTACCTGCATTCTCATGTTATTGTTATTTGTTTATGAAGCCTTATGTCCCCTGATGTGAGGAGGTGGACTCAAGTTGATTTGCTGGCTACATGTTGAGGAGACAGAATATATCTCAGATCCTGAACCTGTACGGGTCCGTATACATGCCTGCTTTGCTTCTGGCCTATGTATGAAATGGCAATCCTGGGCCAAAGCCTGCCGTTACTATCATGGAAGAGCCCCAAGGTTCATTGGGACATGGTTTAAAACCCCTCTGCTTCACAAGTGCTGCTGCATTTTCGGAAGGCATCCGATCATAATGTGCTGTACTATGTGCAATAACAGAGGTGCCCTTCTCCATTCCCAGGATCCAGAGCTGAAGTGCTTGGACATCATGCATCCAGTATAGGTCCTGAAAAGGAGGTGGCCTATCAGCATTCCAAAGCCTGGGGAGGAAGACAAAGGGGTGTCCCCAAAACCCGCTGTAAAGCTAAAATATATGAATGTATTGGACAGCCAGAGACTAGGTGATTCTAACCTTTGGACCCATGGGCACATCTGGGAATTTGAGAAACTGCTGTGGGTACCATCAAAAACGCCTGATCAGTAGATCTCCTCTTTCGCATCACCTGTCCCAGGTATGGATCCTGGGTTATTCCTTATTAGAGATCAAATTCTATTTTGTATCTACTGGACACCACGTCTTGTTCATGTGGGACTGTCTGTCTCAGCTAATTGCTGGCAACAAAATGCAGAATGTGCTTCTTTTAAGCATGTTTGGCAATTATCAGTAGTTGAATTTTTGTGAGGGGTCATTCAGATAAATTTTGCACTGGGTCAGTCTTCAGTATTCACTGATGTACATACACTTTGAAATGATTTTCCTGCTTCATAGAAATTAACAAATAATTGGCATAAATTAATTCTTTTGACAGCTGAAGGACTGATATTACAATACTGGCAGGAAAACACTCACCTTCTCTAATGCAATGGATTGAGGATGTTACAACGTTTTTGATATTTGAACAGTTGGCACATAGACCTCACCTCCAAAGGAATGCTTCTCTGCATATTCAGTCTGCTTCAGTTGAAGCCTCTATAGAATTGCTAGAAAGCCGTACACATTTCACACACATTCATATACATGCATTTTTTTAATGGGGACAAAATAAAAATGAACGGCTGCCCATGAGCTCCAGGTTGGGGGATGCATTGCAGGCGCCGGGGTGGCTCAGGGAGGGCAGGGCGGCTGTGTGGCTCCCAGCTCTCTCCTCCAACGCTTGCTGCGCCCCCCTCCGCCCAGTGGAAGAGCCCGCCCTGGTCTCCAGCACAGATGGGTTTTTCCCTCCCATCACCTGCTGCCATTAGCTGGGGAGCATGCAACCCATGTGCTCTCCCAAGTGGCAGTCATCCTGGAACAGGGCACGCTAGAAGGTGCCTATGGAGAGGATCCGGCTCTGAATTCCCCCATTGCAGAAACTCAGGTGCATGAGCTGAGCAGTCTGTTTCCAGGGTACCTTTGCCACCCCATCGAATCTTTCCATACCACCTCCTGGCTAGGTTCTGGTTGTGTTCGCACAGCATGACAAGCATCCCTGCATGGTTACCATGCATCACATTTTTAACCACTATGTATCTGCCAGAAATCAAGTGGTTTCTACTTTACCATGGGCACCATCCTCCTCACTCAGTCCTCCCACTGTTGTCATGTATCCCTTCAGCCACTGTGCCTGAAATTCAGTCCCAAATTTTCCATATCCAGCAGCCACTCCTGATGGAGAAGGCTGTGCAACCAGGACTCCACGAGCATGCATGCATCCCTCTCGTCTTGGCCTGGTTTGCAGGGATGGAGTCCAAAAGGGTTCATCCCAACCCTCCTTCTAACTCCATAAGGAGGAGGACTCTTTAAGGTCTATCCACATCCAGTGATCAATGATGGCAAGTAAACATCACATGTCATCAATACAGAGCCAGGCCATACAGAAGCAACCAGCCGGAAGGACATCAGGCATCTCCGTGTTCCGGACTCAGGTTCCCCAAGTGCACTGTGGCATTATCCATGCACAAAGACCTGTGTATGCCAAACAAAAGCTCTGTGAAGAAAGAACTCTTCTCCAAGCTCACACAGGTGAATCTCCTTGGGTTAAGGTTGTCCATCACTAGTTCCAAGGGAAGCATGCTAGGAAGACAGGGATGGCAGCTCTCTCCCCAGTCTTGCACTGGGGAACATCTGCAAAGGGGTTTGGCAGATGTTCTGGTAAAATCTCCACTTGATCTGAAGCCCTCCAAATGGCTGGGCCAAAGCGAGCTGTAGGCTGACAGTCCTGGAGGCTGGAGGGACTATTGTAGTGAAGGTGCCTAGGTCAGCGGCAGACCCTCCCTCTGGAATCCTGCTCCTCCTGCCCTTATGCCCCGCCGAATATCCCAGTGGGACCCCAGGAATGCATGGAGCACCCACCTCTGCTCTAAAGAGAGGAATGGGCATATTCTCCACCAGTCTGTTGCCTGCCTTGAAATATATTTCCTCCAAGGGCAACATTAAAAGCAACAAAGAACCTGAAAGATTGGGAGCAACAAAACTGAAAGGCTCCTGGAGAAAATTTACGATTTGCCAGAGGTTCATTTTCCTGGCCAGGATTATAACAGCATCATTGTATATGGGGCTATTTGAGCAGCACCATATCCTGCCATTCCAGCGGTATATTGCTGTGATAAAGCACTTTAGGCACAGGGGACATCTATAATGCACCGATTATTAGGATATACCTATCTAGAAAACAAAGCCTTTCTCAGTTTCATTATTTTGACAGGCAGATTCCATTCAAACATTTACAACAATCATGTGTGTTTGTTTGTTTAGAAGGGTTTCTTTAAGTTAAAGGAGGAGAAAATGATACACTGCAGGGACAATCCTTCCTTTTCCTGCCAAGTGCTTTGTCTTTTCAATAGCTTCTGGCTCAGTATCAAACTGGCCAACGTGAAACATTCAAAAAGTGAGCATGGGGAGAAACAAAACCAGTTTGTGCAGACTATACTACTTCAGTCCATAGGTGATGGTTTGCATAATGAATGAATCCCCCTCCATACTGAGCAGCAGGGAGGTCCCTGCAGGAGATGGTTGTGAGACGGATTCTGGCCTGAAGGACCGTGGTTGCTCGTTTGTTGTTTACGTGTTGCGGCGTGCCATCAAGTCGTCTCCGACTTATGAACGAGTGAACATCCTGCACAATGGCCTGCCCAAGCAGCCCTGCTCAACTCTGGGGGAATTTCTCTAGGGAACTGATCCATCTCACAGTTGGCCTCCCGCCGCTCCTTCTGCCGTTCACCCTCCCTAGCATGATTGTCTGGTCCAATTAGTCTTGCCCTCTCATGTTGCGCCTGACATACAACAGCGTCAGTTTCATCATATTTACTTCCAGAGAAAGTTTGTTTTGTTTATTTATTACACTTTTTAAACTGCCCAATACCTTGAAGTTCCGCCTTAATCCAGTCCAGGACCTCCTAGTTCATCCTTCCATCAGGCCAAAGTATTTACAAAGCTCTCCTCCAGCCCCGTGTTTGGAATGCATTGATTTTCTTCCCATCAGTTTCTTCACTGTGCAGCTATTGACCTATTCGAAGCGGGCTGAGAATACAATAATGTGGTTGATCTTGGCCTTGGTCTCCAGTGAAATGTCCTTACACTTGATGATCTTTTATATATTTCCTTTCTAGACCACACAATAGTCAAAACACTCTGTGTGGTTTACAAAAAGTAAAGCCCTAAAATGGAACATGATAAAACGTAGTATGGAATCTTATCATACCAACACGTAGAACAATGTAAGCAGCAGAAAGGCCATTAACAATACAATATCAGGATGTGATAAAACAATGACATCAAACCCCCAACAGGGGCCCTCAAAAGCCTGACAGTATGGAAATGCCTAAACCTGATAGTCAGAAGACTGCCGCATCCATGCTGGGTGGCCCTCAGTGGGAAGAACATTTAATGGTTAAGGAGTCGCCACCGAGAAAGCCAACTCCCTCCTCACCGTTCTCCAAAACTCCCTCGGAGAACGCACCTGGAGGTAGGTTTCCTAAGTGCCAATTTCTAATAAAAAAGCAGGATACTGAATAATTCCTCTCCATCACCCTAATTTGAAGAGGCTCAGTCCACAAAGAGGTTTACCACCTAGCCTGCTATTTGTACCACCTGGGCTGAAAAGCACTATCAAGAACCAAAATGTCCACCCACACTGTGTTTGGTGGAAACACTGATCATCAATGTGTCTGACAAGGGAACCTGGAAAATTCGATATGGGCCTCCGCTGCACCACCATTCCCATCTTACATGACTAGCAGTTTGATCAGCCGTTGGACTGGGATGATGCAGTGTGCATAAAAGGGTCCCAGCTCCTGGACGAGGCTTTTTGGGCCAGGAGAATACAAGCCCAGAGTGGAGGGAGTGATGAGGTTGTCCAAACTGTCTGCAGAGGAGACAGCAACAAACTATGACCATAGACTGCTACCACCCCATAAGTCCACCTCATCTGGAGTCAGGAGACTGCCAGACCTTTTGGACACACGTGGGGCACAGAAATAAGGGTTTGGACTGGTGCCCTCCATTTTCAGCCTCAAGCATGGAACACCATAGCAACTGGTCAAACAAATGGCCAGATCAGAAGTTTACCTGGAGGAAAGCACACATGCCTCTAAAGGTAAATAGGAATATTATTTCCAAAGGAGAAAGGCAGAACAGGTACGCAAGAATAAGGAGTAACATTTGGAGAAACGTTCCAGGGAAGAAACAGCAAAGCAATCCCCAGACTTAACCTCTGTGTTACCTAAGTGCAGGTGTTCCAACAGCACAGGATTCAGAAGTTCACAAGCCCCAGAGCAAGTGGGTCAAGGCAGAGGAAGGCCAGCTCCAACCTGACCCCGTTTATGCACTCAGGCTTTTGACAACTCAGGGAAGCATTTGGGAAGAGTGGAGGTTCCCCAAGGCTGCGGCTGAGTTCGTTCCTCCCGGTTCACTGAGTCTTATGCTGCCCTGGCCAGCCAGAACTGTCTCGAGCTAGGAGACACACAGGTGCTTCCATCACTGCATGCTCCTTTGGTTTGGCCCCATGGAGCGTCCCCACAGTCACAGCACAGACAGAAAACTGGGGTTCTCAACACACAGCACCTCACAGTTATGCACTCCATGCTGGATGGGGGCCAGCAGCTGCCTCCCCCTCGCAGGGTGTTCGTGTTCCCTTCAAACGAATGGGAAAGTTCTCTCTGACTATGCTGACATGCACATTCTGGGAAAGTGAATGGAAAAAACTTTCTGGTCCTGGCAGTGTACAATTGGAAGTAAATGATAGGATGGAGAGAATCTTCAAGCTAAAGACTTAGAAGCACAAGTCTTTAGCTTGAAGAATCAGCTATGCCGAATGAACAGTCCTGCCACTCTTGCCAAAGAGGGAGGGAGGCAGGATGGACAGATGGGAGGGAGGGATGGACAGGCAGGTGGAAAAAGGGTTCAAGCACTCTAAATACACTCCAGCACATGAGGATCTGCCTTGCCCTCGGTTTGACCACTGGTTCCTCTTGCTCAGCTCTGCCAGCTCTGACATGCAGCAATTCTCCAGGGTCAGGGGGATTTCCCATCATGTGCTCCCTGGTCCTGCTCAGTGGAGATACCAGAAATGGGACCTAGAACCCTCCACATACAAAACATTCTCTCTGCCTCTCCCAAAGGAGCAGGTAGCACCTATTTTCCTCCTCACACCCTCCCAAAAACAGCAAAAGTGGTGACAGCTGGATGCAGCGATTCAGAAATGAGCAGCCAAAGGGCACCTACGTTTCTTCTTCCTTTCTCCCCCAAAACAAACTTTGGGGCCAGGACGGCCACTTTTCTTTGGACAGGCATGTGTCCTACATGACAGAGGACAGCCTTCTATTTGGGTGGCGCTTGCAGAAAGTTCCTCTGTTGGAAGGTATCTTCTTTTTGATGCGCTGTCCCGTCTACGTCTTCTTACAAGACAAAGATCCACAAAAAGGGACAGCAAGGGCCACTGGTGTTGCCTGTTCACAGGCAGCTGGACGGCGGCTGAGCTGATGGTGGAGGGCAGGCTGAGGGTGCACCCAGTCACCAGATCATAGTCTTCCCACTTGGGTGTAACCTATGGTATTTCTATTTAAATGGTATTCATTCTTTCTAAATGTGCATCTACACAGGTAAATTGGAATGTGTAAATGTTGCTCAGATCTGTGTCTGTCTTTGTCCTTTTTCTTGCAAAGGCATTTCCCCTCCCTCCCTCTCTCGTGATGCAACTGGGTCACCCAAGTTAGCACACACTTTCACATAGGCTTACTTCCATTTTCTTGGATCTTGGTTCATGTACAAGGGTCAGCAGCTGAAACACACAAAGAAATCATTCTTTCCCGGTCCTTCCCAGACAAAGGGTCTCTGTGTTTCTGCAGGAGTGTCAGAAACAAGGTTCCTTCCCATGCACAAAGCGTTTCTCCTGGAGGGCAAGCAGCCACGTGTTTTGCCAGACTGGTCAGGTCCCCTCAGAAGTGGGAGGAAGGAGTCCGTGCATTGGCCTTGGCAGAAAATTGCTAAAAACCTCACAAGGAAACAGATCAAAATAGGGGTAGCCTGCTGAGAATGCGCCTCATAAAACCCACCTTGTAAACTAGGGGAAGTATGTCAGATCCCAGCATATGAACATAGATCACAAAGGGTGACTGCTCCTCTTGACAGGACACTAATTAAACTGATCTCTACTTTGTGATTTACCTATTTGGAGCTGTTAATTTTGCAAGAGTTAAGACAAGCTGCCTTCATTTTCTTTAATGAAAAGAGAAATGGGAGCGTGCCTCATATCGTCAAGGTAAAGATTGCCACCTTCTGGGCAGCATGAAATGTTTCCTCAACAACTAACCAGTGGTTTTTTACTGTCATGTTTATTTCAGTCTCTGATGGGAGAAAACTGCTATTAATCGATGCTGTAGCTCTGTGCAATGAAAGATCGGCCCTTTGCCCTTTAGCATCCCAAAAGCCCAATTTCCCATAGTACACTAGTTAGAAAAGACTGTTCTTGACTTGACTATGTGCCAATTGTGTAGCGCTGGCATCCTGCATAAATAGGACGACTTCCTTGGTTTGAACTTGAAGCACCATATCTGTAAGGGTTTTTTTCCCCAGCTGAATCATTTCGGCTTGATTGACTATGATGTTGCTCTTCTAATATAGATCAGTACATTGGACATAGTACTGAATATATGCCAAGTCTGGATAATGCTGCCATTCACACATGCATACCAACAGAGGCAGGGGATTCCGCTGTGTATCCACTCCAGGCTGTAGTCTGCACTAGGGATGGGGCAAAATTCAGTGGAATCCATCCCTCTAGCCTTCACAGACTTCTTCTCATGCTCAGCTGAACTGCGGTTCAGCAACCAGCAACGTTCTTGGTATGTGTTGGCATGTACCAGTCCCAGTGGCATTAGGGCTACTTCGCAAACACACTAATACGGACATTCCCAGGTTTATCTTCTGAGTGTCCAAATATATTCCTAGTTTTCAGACGTAACGTCTGGTAATGGATAATTGCATATCACATCTGAGTGGCTGACGACATTCACCACTGTTTTTGGACATTTGCAAAATCGGGAGCAGACCGATGGCTCAAGGGCAGCAGAGTCCTAGGTGAGATAGCGCCGCCGGAAATGGCTGCAAGTGGCTGCTGGTCAGTGCTGTGAAAGCTGGGCTAGATGGGCCACTTCTTTGACTGGGCTTGAGGCAGCTTCCCTTATTTGGGGATCGCCAGCATTCGTGATGGAACGCTAATTTTCACCAGATTTTGAACATTCATCATAGCATGCATATTCCTGGCGATTCTGGCCCTTTTAAAGGCACGATTCTATGTATGCTCAGACTGAAGTACGCCTAATGATATAAGCCTTTTCTCTGTCTGAACATGCCTAGGACCGTGACTGAGGAAACCAAGAGGGGAATGCCAGAAAATGCTGGGAATGAACAGTAACTCCAACAGTCATTTTTGTGAATTACAGTGAGCAGTTCAGACAGGTTTGACTATTGGGTGGAATAGAAATTAGCAGCAGCAGAACGTCAGTGGTCCACAATTTACCGGTAAAGGTTTTTTCCCATGCCATGGATATAAGTATGAAATCTTTGTGATACAAACACTGGTGATGCTTCACTGTGGTGTCCAGTTTGCAATTCTATACCTATTTACATGGGAGAAAATCTCACAAATGCAATAGGACTTACCTCTGAGTAAACACATGACGTGCAAGATTGCTAAAATTTTAAAAGTTAACAGAAATGCTGAAACCCATTCTGAAAATCCATTTTCCCCATGATGCCTTTGACATATCCTTTTAATCTCCATGGCCAGCTGTTTTCCAGATTAAAACTTTGTAACCCCTACCATCCTGTCTTGAACACTATTGACAATAGATTTTTAAGCTCTCTAAGGGAAGCAGCCTGTCTTTTCTTCTCCCCTGTCCAGCACAAAAAGCGCTGCGTAAGTAATTGTTCACATAATTAATTAATTTATTTATCTGTATGGAAATGCATAAGCCATGTTTCTGCCCCAAAATGCCGTCTGAGCCCTCCATCAATCAATAAAACAAATCAGTCAAAGAAGAGCGAATATGACCCATCAATAGTGAAGGGAGAGGATGGGTGTCAACCCAAGACAGACTTAAAATGAATGGCCATCACAAAACAGCCACCGATGAGGAAAGAAGGAACCATGCAGGTCTTCCAAGGGCAGAGTTCCACAAGTGGGGGAGAGGGCTGCCACCCAGAAGCCCACTGACCTGCATTCCCACTCAAAACCCTTTGGGAATGTGCTCCCTCTCAAAGCCCTCATCAGGAAGATGGGATCCTGCAAAGCTGCTTTATAAACGGTAATAACTAGTTCCAACTGAATGGGGTGCCATAACGTGGTGTCCTGCAGCAGCAGGGGGTTGTACTTGATGGCCTTCATGGCCCCTTCCAACTCTACTATTCTATGATTCTGTTATCCCTTTGGTATCCCCTCTGCTCTCAGCTAGCAACAGCCATTCTGCCAGCTGCAGAACACAGAGAAAGGATGAAAGGCCAGCTGTCAACTGGTGCTGCTGAGAGACCAGCTGAGCAGGGTCATTGCTCAGCTGTCTTTAATGGCCATTCCTTCAGACTACCTGGACTGTTCCATCCCAGCTGGGAATTATAAGACCTGGAGTACCTGCTGGGTTTGCATTTTTCCTCCCCTCTCCCAATGGCTTCTTCCTTTCATGCTGTATCTTCTAGATCAGGAATCTGAGGGTTGCAGCCATCTTGAAGTTCATTGATCTGTGAGCCATTCCAGCAGCTATTTTGGCTAATGAGCACCATAAAAATGCTTTCTGCATGTTCACCACATTGCTGGCCTTTACTGTAACATATGTGCAAATATTCATACACACCACAGATAGCATGAAAGGGATTCAAATATGGTTTGCTTGTTTGCTAGCATTAGCATCTCATGACAAAACAGCCGAGCTGCAATCCTTGGGCAGACAGGAAACCATGGGATAGATCGGTTCTCCCCACTCTGAGGTTCGAGTGCAGTCCCTGACATTAGAGGGGGAAATCTGACTTCAAAGCCTCCATGCTATCCCTTGGGAAAGATCTGTAGCTCCTTCCCCATATAAGACTTCTCAGTTCCTGACTCCCAACTCTCTGCCAGCCCCCCAATGTAGAGGAAAGTGTGTACAAGGGCAGAAGTTCCCCATGGGAAGCAAATCGTTTGCTTTTTAACAGGAATGTTAGAGCTCTCTGATTTAGGAATCAGAATCCTCTGCCTTAGATTGCATTCCTAAACAAACTCCTGGGGAGTAAACCCCACTGACCTCAGAGGATTAACAAACACTCTTGGGTTCCTCTCCAAAGCCAGGATGCCTCCACCACCCCCATCTTGTGACTCAGCTGGGAGCCCAAGCACAGCCAAGTCTTCCTCTATGAACTCAGAGGTGATTATGCTGAATTGGAAGGAGTCGGAGGTGAAGGTTAATTTACACATAAGAAGAATTTCTCTTTCAAGTAACAATGCTTCAATGATTAATGTCACTACACTGTGCTGATTTTGCCACCTCATAATTAAGCAGGAGGTATTCAGCCGTACCGCAGTCGAGCGTTATAATGGGCTTTGCATTAGCTCTTTTACCCTGCAATTTCCTACCCTATTTTTCCCACTTCTGTTGTTGTTGGGGAACATAATGCAATCATATATTCGACAGCAAGGATTCGAGTTGTGACCTCTAAATGTTCCTGGAGGAAGAAAACTGTTGCCACTGATTGTTGCCTCGGTCTACCTGCTAAATTGAAATCACACTCCAGAAGTAAATTTTCAGTAGAGCATTATCTGTGCAATTCCCATTAACAATAATAAAAGGGAGAAAGAAAGAAACCATGTGCTTTGCTCCCCCACTCCATTTTGATAAATGGTGCTGAAAATTGCCCGAGTCTTCACATGAGTAACAAAAGCGACAATAAAAGGTATCACGAGGGGGGGAAAGGGAAGGGAAAGGAGCTGCCACAGCGCAGTCCTGTGGTGCCCGCTGTTGTAATCTTGTATTTACTGGTCCCTTCTGCACTGAACTGTTTCCATGTTAGCAGGTCAGGGGGCATGTGCAGAATACACCCTGGCAAGCAGCCACCTCTCAGTAGGGGGCCCAAGTAATGAGAGGGGTACAGAACCCTGCGGTCAAGAGCTAAAACCAGCTCCCTGAAAGCCCTAGCCTGGCCCTCTGGGGTTCTCCAGAAAGCCATACCTGAGATCTTGTATACTAGGATGGCATACAAAAGCTTTTAAGAAATAAATAAATGCAATAAAATACCTGCAGTTTCTGGAGCCTCCAGTAGGGGGTGGTGAGGATCCCCCTGGGTATGTATGTGAGGGAAGGATGATCTCTATGACTGAGGAATCCCATAAGCACAGGTCCTCTGGCCTAGAAGGGCACATTGGTAGCAGGTGGTTGCTCTCGAGTTGAAAAAGATCTCATACCCCTTACGTCATTTCAGAAATGTAGACAAGGTGATTTTGGGAGGAAATTTATTTCATGATCAATGAGAAGGTATGTATGAGACAGGCACATGGTCTACCTGAAGGAACGGGACCAAGATACGCATTTGCACTGGGCCCCCAATATGATGTTTTAACCCTGCACCCTATTTGCACCTTCTGAGGGAACCCAAGAACATAATGTTGTTATAATGTTCTGTGCCATCAAGGAATCTCCAGCTCATGGTGACCTTATGAAAGAGTCCCTCCAAAATGTTCTGCCTTTGAAAGCCCTGCCCAGCTCTTAGAAAGGCAAGGCTGTGGTTTCCTTCATGGAGTTGATCCATCTCATATTTGAGCTTCCTTTTCTTCTTCTGCCTTCGACTTTCCTCAGCATGATGGTCTCTGCCAATGAATTTTGCCTTCTTATGATATGCCCAAAGTATATCAACCTCATTTTTGTCATTTTTGCTTCTAGGAAATGTTCTGGCTTGATTCGATCTGGGACCCACCTGTTTGTCCTTCTGTCATTCCAGGGTATTTGCAAAGCTTTTCTCCAGCACCAAGAACATGATGATGCATTAATCTTGAAGATGTCAGCCAGGCACAACAAAAACAAAAACAAACCACCCACCAACTTCACTTGGTGTTTAAACTGAGTGAGGGTTGCAGGGCCGAACTGCAGAGCTGAAATGGAACAGGACAGTAATTGCTATAATTCACATGTCAAGCAATCTGTCAAGCCCTTTCACCCCCTTCTCTTCTCCCTCCTCCAGCTTTTCCACCTGCTGGAGCCCTTTCTAACCCTTTCACCCACTCTTGTGAAAGCGCGATCGCTTCCCCCTCACCTCCTGCAACCAGGGATGATGTCAAACCCAAAGCAACGTTTAGGAAGCAGACTTGCAGATACAGTTTTGGCATGACATGAAAATCACGGCAAGCCTTTCCTTCCACGTGTGTGTGTTTCATCTAAGGGAGAATGTCACTAAGCATGACAGATGGAGCATTTCAGGGGTTGCTCACAGACTCCCAGCTTGCCGCAGCAATCTACCGATGCTGGCATTGTGCCAGTATTGTCCCATTTGCCTCCGATGGCCAACTGCGCACACACACCTCTTACATTAGCTCAGGTCCTATTCCACAGTAGCCTTATGGTTGTACCTTGCTACAAGGGGGAGAAAGAAGAAGGCGAGGAGGAGATTTCCCCTGAAATATTCTGTAAACAGGCATGGGAAGAAAGTCCGTGGCTCCACCACATCCCTTCCTCAAGATTCAGCCTGTAGGAGCATAGGAAACGCTACAGGTCCCTCTGTTTCCCTGTTGCAGCTCTGCCCTGCATTTCCCAGCTCATGCCAAGCTTTCCTTTCCAAGGGGAACAAGGACTGTGTCATGAGCCAGGGTTGCTCCTTCATGCGTCCAAAAGCCACAGGCCTTTTTCCTGCACAAAAAGCACAAAGCACTCAGAATGCATCTCTGAGCATGCACAGAGTGGTTTGTCAAACCCAACATAGTAATCACCTCCAGGAACTCTCCTTATGAGCATGGCTGGCCCCCATCCCTTTGGGAGGGGCATTCTAGAGCAAGCACCCCTCCATCTCCCCACATGCCAGTCCTCTGACTGGTCCACCCTCTGCTGGCATGGGGGCAAGAGCCAGGGCAGCCTGGTCTGCGTCTCAGAAACTCCCTTGCTCAGGGTCCCCTCCCACCAGCTGTGCATCTCGGTTATTCCCAGAGGTTGCCTGTCTACCCGGGAGTCTGGCCTTGAGATAAGCGCCTCTGCTTCCCCCCTTTCAGTGTCCCAGCCTGGCCCAAACTCCCAGCCCTGCTCATGTTCCCCACCTCCTTCTCCTTCTGATTCTGACTCATCTAGAGACCAGCCAGCAGCCCTGGAGAATGTGTGTCCCAAGCAGCCCTCTTTCTTATTCCCCAAAGATTAGAACATTACACCATTTAGATGATTCTTGCTGAGAAGAAGGGGGGCTACAACTCCCCTGCAGTCATTTCTCTACGAGTGTCAATCACTAATGCAGCAGAGGCATCAAAGAAAATAAGGAGGGAGAGGGCAAGAGTGGTTGCGTGCATTTTAATTCTGGCGTGGGGGGAGCTTTCTCCAATGTGCCATGTTTCTGCAAAACAAATAAAGGCATATTTCACCTTTGCACTCCTAAATCCGAAAATATTTTCTCTGAAGCAAGCTATGCTGATGCAGATGCAGTTAACTTGTAGGTAAGCTTACATCCCCGAATGCAGTCCTTTTTAGTTTAAAACATTTGATTCCTTTAGAATTCACAGGAGAAAAGTGCTTTTCCTCCAAGGAACCACAGGGGTCTGACAATGACAGGAATGAGTTACTACTCTGGGAACTGCAGTGCATTTGCCCACCTTGTCACAGAATCATAGAAGAGTAGAGTTGGGAGGAGCCAAGGGTCCAAACCCTGCTCAGTGCAGGGCTCCAATGAAGCCATCCCTCTCAGGTGGCTGTCCAGCTGCATCTTGGGTGCCTCTAGTGGCAAGCAGCCCATGGCTTCCCTAGATCATGGGTTCCACTGCCATACTGCTCTAACACTCAGGAAGTCCTTCTGGCATCTGGCTTCCTGTAATTTGAGCCTGTGATTCCATGTCCTGCACTCTGGTGATTGAGAAGAGAACCTGTCCTTCCTCTTTATGACAGCCTTTCAGGAACTTTTGGAGTTCCCTCTTATCTCCCCTCATTCTTCTGTTCATGAGACCAAGCAGGCCCAGTTCTTTCAGACTCTCCTCAGTGGGCTTGGTTTCCAATCCCTTGCTGCCCTCCTCTGAACCCTTTCCAATTTGTCAGCATCCTTCTTAAACTGTGTTGCTCAGAACTGGATACGGTACTCCAGATGAGGCCTAACCCATGCTGAGTAGAAGGAAAGTAGTTTTTCGCATGATTTAGAAGTGATACTTCTGTGAATGAAGCCCAAACAAGCATTTGCCCTTTTTGCAGCCACATCACATTGCTGACTCACACTTAGCTTGTGATCTACAACAATTCCAAGATCCTTCTCACCAACAGTATTGTTGACCCAAGTACCCCTCATCTTGCAGCTATGTATTTGGTTTCTTTTTCCTAGAGGCTTGGATTTTGTCTCCATTAAGTTTCATTTGGTTGCTTTCAGCCCAGTGCTCCAAACTATCAATATCACCTTGAGTCTTGTTTCTGACTCCCAGGGTATTCAGTATCCCACCCAATTTTGTTTCATCTGCAAATCTGATAAGCATTCCCTGCACTGTCCACCCCCCCACCCCCACCCCAGGCCGATGTTTGCATTGTTATAAGCAAATTGTTGTCCCTATTTTCCTTTTTAAATCCCCCATGCAAGCATGGAGAAGTAGACCTGGAGCAGGACATGGGATTGGAATCTCTAGTTGTCTTTCCCACTATCTTCCCTGCAGACTATGCAAATTATTCCAGAGTATCACAAAGGGTTACTGAATGGGCAAATGTCGCACTATATTACACCAGCTCCTGGGTCTATCTAGACAGCAAATAAATGGAAAGGTCCCTAAACACCCTCAGGGACTTTGCCATAGCTTTAGCAATAGGACGGTCATGCTGTCTGAAAGCAAAAGTCCGTACAAATCAGAGCTTGAAATGTTAGGGCTTGAACAATTAAAATAACAGCATTTGGGTTCAAAGTGGCACCAACTCCGCGTTGCCATATACGATTCCAGGTTCTCATCTCTTCAGAAAGTGTGTCTCCTTGGCAACAGACAACACATTTCTTCATTCCCTGAGGTCATCTTGTTCCCAAATGATACTGAAATGGCCTGTTTGAAACTGAAGGGCTGTTAATAGTGCTGTAACTATTTCTCAATATGTGAGGCAGATGAACTATCCTTGAACTCCGTGGGCTGCCTACGGATGCTATTCAAAACCGATTAAATTCCATCTGCTGAGAAGTCAGGCCCAAAGCTTACAGAAGTCAATAGAACCAAGTCCATAATAATATGGCATTTATTGGATCCTTATGGTTCTTAGTGGAGGTTTTGGTGGGTTGGAGGAGAAGTGCCCAGGACTGCAGGAATTGGCAACCTTTTTAGCTTCTCCTTGCTGTTATAATCAACCATAATTTATTATGCAACCACATGGAGAATACATGGTACAGGTCTATGCACGACACCTAAAAAAGGGTTGTTGTTTTGTTGTTTAGTCACAAAGTTGTGCCTGACCCATCATGACCCCATGGACAACATTCCTCCAGGCTCTCCTGTCCTCCACCTAAGCTCACACCCACTGCCCCAGTGACTCCCTCTAGCCACCTCATCCTCTGCCGTCCCCTTCTCCTTCTGCCATCCATCGTCCCCAGCATCTAAAAAGATGATCTTGTATTTCTAAGAGAAGGGCAGAAAGGGGCAGCTAAAATGCCCAAGCGGATTGAGTAACTTCCCTGTGAGGAAAGGTCACAACAGTTTAGTTTTGAAAAAAAGCAAGCAAAGGAAGACTTGATAAAGGTGGGCAGAATTAGGCATGGAGTGGAGAAAACGGAGGAGGAGTCATTTTTATCCCTCTGCCATAATACTACTACATGTGGTCATCTCATGAAGCTAATTAGTGGAAGGCTCAGGAGAGAGTAAAATGAGAACGTATTCACGGAGCACCTAAGTAAAGTCTATTTTATTATTTATTTAAAACTTTTCTATACCATCGCATACTTAGACGTCTCGGGAGGGTTTACAGCCTAGTGATGAAGACCAGCTGGGATGGCTTTCAAAGGGATTGGACAACTCCATGGAGGAGAAGGCTATCTGCCACTACTGGTCTACTACTACTACTACTACTACTACTACTACTTCTACTACTACTACTACTACTACTACTACTACTACTACTATGCCGCATCCAGGCACTCATGTGCACCAGATGATGAGAAACCTGGAAAGTCGTTGCACTGCTGTGCTGTTTGAGGGCTTCCCATGGACAGCAGGTTGATCACTGAACTAGGTGGACCCTTGCTCTGAACCTCCTTGGTTCTGATGTTCTCAATGAACCAGCCATCCTGGACAACTCCTTCTGGAACTAGTGGGGTTAAACAGTGACGCCCCTTTCCAATCATTATATGAATCCTTATTCCTAAAAGAGATGCTCTATATTTCACTCTGAATCCTGTTTTCTAGCCCAGCTTGAATTCTCAAAGCTGTATTGCTCAAATTTAACTTCTGGATAACAAATGAAGACCCTGGGTGTTTGCACATCCATGCATACATGCACTGAGCAGCTTGCTAATTTTAGACCTTGGACTGAATGGTTTTATGGGGAAGTATGGCTTCAGAAGGACACAAGCCACCCTCCTCCTTGTCCCCAAACACCTCTCCATGCTTTGAAACTTGTATCTGCTGAATGCATCTCCTGCTAGTCTCTAAGTGGCCATTTGGAGATCTTCTGAGCTCCAGGCCCTAAATTCTGACACCCTTCGCAGTCAGCTTACATCATGGGGTTGCTTTTGTGGTGTAGTGGTTAAGAGCGTGGGACTGGGACTCAGGCGATCTGGGTTCTAGTCCCCGCTCGGCCATGGAGCCAACTGGGTGACTTTGGGCCAGTCACAGACTCTCAGCCCAACCTACCTCACAGGGTTGTTGCTGTGGGTATCAGATGGAGGAGGAGAATGATATAAGCTGCCTTGAGCCCTTTGTAGGAAAAAGGCAGGATATAAATCCATAAATAAATAAATAAATAAATAAATAAAATTTTCCTCACTTCTGCCGTTTATTTGCAAGGTGGCTTACCTACGCAAACAACGAGATGACACCATCTCAAATTATTAACCTAACATGAAATAGCACAACCTATCAGGCTTGATATCATACTATCAACTGTGGCAGAAGTTTAATATTTGTCAAACATTGTCAAACGATCCAAATGCAGACCAGAATAAGACCAGCTGCTTTCCATGTGGGCTCTGCTCAGATTGCAAGGCATCAGGGGATATTGTGGCTTCGGTGCTTCAGAAACAACAGAGTGCTTGCTTCCTAGACCAGTCAATCAGTCAGAACAATGTGAAACACAGTCCATTGTGAGTGAAAACCCTGAGGATTGTCCTGTGTCCTATTTCAGGTTCAACTCTGGAGCATTCCAAATTTATGTTTATGGTGCTGAATGATCATGGAAATACTAAACAGCTGATTTGTACAAAATGATTTTAGAGCAACAGCATGAAAATCAAGGTCATATTGCCACTTTACAGTGTGGTTTTTAAACCTAGGGTTGAGTTCAGAGTGCAACTGGTTTTTTAAATGAAAGAGAGCACCTTACATAGGTTCAGGGATTTCTTTGAAAGGGGTTTGCTCATTCAGAGTGAGGGCAGCACTCCTGAATGGCCTTGCTTGCCTTCGCTCATACGTACTAGCATCAATATAATGTCAGCCAATTCACAATGGGATCCCTAATTGACTGGGATCACCAAAGTGACCCATACAGGACTGACGATGCCCTGCCCCTTAATTGGCTCCCTTTGCCTTTAGAGGCATCAATGATAAGGGAGACAAGTCAGATTCTAAAGGCAAGCCAGGAGAAGCAATCATGCAGTTTGGCCTCACATTCACTGCAGGGAGTTGTTGCCCCTTGGAAATGAAACTTAGTCCAGAACGTGTTTTTAATATTTTAGCTAGTTCAAAATCTGCTAAGATGTGCCCTGTGCCTTCACGATGGGACTTGAAAGACATCAAACAAACTGAGCAAGTTGGATTTTTTTAACCACAGTCCTACAGACCCTCTTTATGAGATTTTCTCCCCTCCCCTCCACCCAGTAAGGGAGAGATAGCCCACCCCTCCCACGCAGTCGATGCAGCCCGGCAGAACCATAGAGTTGGGAGCAGCCAGAAGGCCACTGGGTCCAGACCCCTGCTCAGTGCAGGGTATGGAGGTAAACCATCCCTCTAAGCTGACTGTCCAGCTACCTTTTGATTGCCTCCTGTGTGGAAGAGCCCACAACCTCCCGGAGCAATTGGTTCCATTATCCTACTGCAATAACAGTCAGGATTGTTTTCCTGTTATCTAGCCAGAATCTGACTTCCTCTAACTTGAGCCCATTATTCCGTGTCCTTTCTGCATGAAAAAGCAGAGCATATCAAATCAGGGGTTTTAGGTCTAAAGAAAGCCCATGTCCTTAATATTTATTCATCTCTGAGAGGGAGGGAGGCAGGGAGAGGAAACCTGGGTGCTTGGTTCTATTTGATTTATCAACATTAATATTCCAAGAACATCTAAAATCAATACTTCCGTCTTATGTCTGCACAGCATGGCAGAGTGTCAGGAGGGCCTTTCAGAGGATCTGAGCGTGGTTGCTAGGCACAGAACGGCCCCTCCGACCCCAGCCCCTGGCGGCTGCCTCGACCGGACTGCAAGGGCAAACGCCTTGGGGCCAAGCAAGAGGAAGCCTCTGGCCTGCAGTTCGCTCACGGGAGAGCTTCCCATGAAGCAGCTGGTGGGTCCCTGTGTGAAGGAGGATGCTGGGCTCAGTCTGTTCCAGGGCAGCTGCTGGGCCCACGTCCTAACTCCATGCCACAGGCTAGCAACCCTGGTGCTGTATTTCAAAGGGGAAAGCAGCATCAAGAAAGAACTGATTCTGGCAGGAAAGTGGTAGGGATAGAAAGGCAGAAGGCAGGTCTGCAAAGGTTTCCCTGCTCTAAATTGCTTTCCCTTGTTCCTGATGGGCTCTGAATCAGGGCCACTGAACCTCAGGTCCGAGAGCCTAGTCCAGCCCAGTTCAGCCATTGGCAGTCCCGGAAGGCCAAGTCCGTTTGCAATGGGCCCACCTCCCTTCTCCATCCACTGATAATTTGAGGGTTTTCCAGGCGGCATTCTTCCATGTTCTGAAAGGTTGAAATGCTTCCCTTGAAGCTGAGTAACTAACCGTATCGGCTTTAAGCTGGCATTTGAAGACCTTTGTGGGCGTTGTAGAAATGGCCCTTTGCCTTCAGTCTCACTCCCATTTGCCTTCAGACCCATTCACACCTGGAAAGTTGCCCCAAGAGCTACCCCAAAGCAGAAGCTGCCTTTCAAGACCCCCACCCCACCACGTTCTGCTCAGGGCTTCTCTGGAATTGGAATCCCAGCCCTGCACCTGAAGGAGTCTCACCACCCCAATCTAATTGCCCCACTCAGAGTCTGCCCCAGTTTGTACTGCAACCCTATTCAGACATTATAAATCTGAACAGAGTAAAGAGCAGGGCCTCCTTCTGTGAAAGCCATCCACACGAAAAAGATAAAAAAAGACACATTTACTTTATTCCAATGGATATCATTATCAATACATTCCATTTATACACTGCCTTTCTTCCCCTTACAAGCAAGGTTGCTTACAAGGTACTTCTTCTGTACATTTTATCCTCACAACAACAACCTGCAAGGTGGATCAGGTTGAGAGTCCAAAGTCACCCCGTGAGCTCTGTGGCCGAGTGGGGACTAGAACCCAGATCTCCTGAATTCCAGTCCAACGCTCTAACCACCATGCCACTTAGATGTTGAATCAGACTTATATCCTTTTGAAACTACAGTTCTTAGCACAGCAGATGGACCTCCAGATGAAGCCTACACAGAATCCAGTGCACCTATTCCTTCCCAAACCAGTCGGTCCTAGAGGAGATCGACCCTGACTGCTCTTTAGAAGGCCAAATACTGAAGATGAAGCTCAAATACTTTGGCCACCTAATGAGAAGGAAGGACCCCCCTGGAGAAGACCCTGATGCTGAGAATGAGTGAGAGCAAAAGGAGAAGGGGACGGCAGAGGATGAGGTGGCTAGCTGGAGTCACTGGGGCAGTGGGTGTGGGCTTGGGTGAGGGATAGTGGAGGAGAGGAGAGCCTGGAGGAATGTTGTCTATGGGGTCGCAATGGGTCGGACACGACTTCGCAACTAACAACAACAAATCCCTTCCCATCCCTTCTGTTGATGCCATTCAGTTCCATTAAGGCAGCCTAAAATGTTAGTAGCCTTTTTAGTTGCCGTATCACACTGCAGACTCATGTTCAGCCTACATTTGACTACAAATCTCAATATCCTGTTCACATATACACCTGCTAGGTCTGATATCTTCCATCCGGTACTAATGAGTTTGCTTATATGGCATGTAAAAGGAATCTTTCAAGTAAAAGTTGGTTACAGCTCTTTGGAAGCAGCCACCGTTCCCTTCACTTGTAAATACACTTGAAAGTGCAGCAATTTTTGTCCCTCGTGAACAACCGTGGTGCCAGCGCCAAGCCTTTTGCCTTTGACAATTAGCCTCTGGCTAATTATTTCAGCTCGGCATTAGTACATTGCAACGTTATTTCATGATAAATTTAGCTGAGAACCACCCAGAGCGCTTCAGCTATGGAGCAATATATTATTATTATTATTATTATTATTATTATTATTATTATTATAACAACATTTCTATGCCGCCCCTTGCCGAAACCTCGGGGCGGCTTACAACATGATAAAATACATTGAAATACAATAGTACATAATAAATTACCATTAAATACAAAAATACAAAAAATACATTGATTTACAAATATAAAATTAAAATTATCAGTATAAAATAAAAATATAGGAGGAGAAAGAGAAGGAAGAAGAAGTTGCCCTGGCCAGATCATATGTTTTAACAATTGAAATGATGTTTAAATAAAACAGTCTTTACCTGGCGCCGAAAAACCAGTAATGACGGTGCCAGGCGGAAATGTAAGCAGTAACATTTGTTCAATGTGAGTGTCTTTTGATGTGTTTCAAAGCTCCCTTTGCCTCTACAAATACGCAGCCTGATACCCCTGGAAAGGTTACAGACAGGTGATAACAGCACTGTTTTCCCCCAGTATTTGATAAACAGAGGTTTACTGCCCCTGGAAATGGATGCTTTATTTACAGCTGCCTTTTTTAATTGTCTGACTCATCCTCCATGAAAGTAACTGCATGTTTGTTTTTAATCATAGCCTAGTTTTTGGTGGACAGGTTTGCTGGCAAACTCTCAAACATTTCTCACAGCCACTCCTCTGCATCTGTATAGGGTGAAAAAAACGGGAAGAGTAGCAGGGATTAGAAAAGTATCTAGATTTGGGGATGCGCAACATTTTTGTTCCCATGGATACTTCTGTCTGCCCACCTTTTGGCACGGCTTGTTCAAACCATTGTGCATGGCATGTACACTGTTATCCGCAAATCGCTTCCAAAGCATCCACCGGTGCTTCCCTTTGCCAGGGACCAAGCGAGTTGCTTTGCTTTGCTTTGCTTTCTTTGTGTTGCTCCGACAATATAATTTTCTTAAACATGACACCTGCTCAGAACACTCATCTGCAACAATCCTTATGCGATCTGCCTCTCAGAAGGGGGGAATCATGTATTTGTGGCTTGCATTGCTCCAAAAGAGACAGCTGTGGAATGTGACCTCTTCATCTTTTCTTTAAGCTGAACATGGCAGTGCAGAAATGTTCACATAGCCCATTTTTCATGGGCAGGGCCAAGCTTTGGTACAGGAGGTAGCGCCCGCGAGCGACTTCCAGCGAACCCTGGCTTATATTAACACCCTGGCCTTCTGGTTCTGACTCTGCACATTGCTGGGAAAGCAACATTGGAGTAGGTCATGCAGTCCATGTCATTTCATACGCCTCTAAGCCCTGTAGCTCACCGTGCCAGGGCATCAGCTGCCCACCCAGTTTCACGGTCCGCAGGATGAGAGGAGCATTGCACTCTGCCAAGTGAGACTTTAGCTGCCTGAACTGCATTATCCACAGCACAGGAAATAAGAAACCTGAATTAAACAAACACTTCCTCGGGGACCGAGGGTTCAAATCCCAATTAAGCCACCAGTGAAAATGAGCTCAGTGGACCCATCCTAGCCTCTTTGGCGATTTGCTACGGTTCTGCGTAATTGGCAGCCAGCGCCTAAGCAGAGGGGCTGAGGAGTGGATTAGCGTATTTGCTGCAGGTCAGGATTGAATTGCTTTGCAAAGCCGAGCAGAGAGGTGTGCAGTCCGTCCACGCAGCAGCCGTCGCCGTTCGCAGAGCTGCTCACGTTCCAAAAGAGGGAGGAGAAGATGCGAGACAAGGGATTGCAAGGGATATGGAGAGTTTAACTAGCGGGAGAGGGGAAAGTATTAAAGTAAACAGCTGACTGCTCAGTTTCACCTAGATCCCACGCTGGAGAGATAACACAGGCCCTCAGTTTGCTCTGTGGCACCTGAAGCAAGTAAACCAAAAGTCAAGTCTGCTGCTGTTTAGCAAGCCAGTAACAATGTGGATTTGTCAGACGTTTGCTCCAAAGGTATCCTGGACTACCAATGACTTAAAGCATCCATTTGCTCACTGTGAAGACAAAGGAACTGTGTGCACTAGAGAAGGTGGGGTTGGAAAAGCAATCATACCCTTTCCTTCCCTTTCTCTCACTCTTTGGCAGAGTAAGAAGTGGTTGCTATTCCAAGGCTACAGGCCGGAACAATGCAGACAGTGGAACTGACCGAGCGTGAAAGAAGTTTTGTTTTACTGAATTCATGCACTCATTCATCACTGTCCTACCAGGAAATGCGGCTCAAACGGCAACAAACCAAAAATTAAAGTGCAATGTAATTAAAGCAATCAAAAGACAAATAAATCACGGAGAGACCATTCAAGGCATAATAAAAGACTGGAAACAGCACCCGAGCCAAGCAATTAGCCCAGATGGTCAGAGCCCTCCTCCTAGAAAATCTTGTTTGCTTCCCTGCAGAGGGACAGCCAAAAGGAAACCAGCCTCCCTTGTATATCCCAGGGGGCAGCCACTGAAAAGGCCCTCCACGAAGTTCACATTTCCATCCCCAGAGACCGCAGCTCCTGCTGCACAGAATGAATATGACACGACACATGCACCACAGCCTTGCACTGAATAAGACTGTTAGTCCATCTATGCAGGGGTTGTTTGTTCCACTGGACTTCAGCTGGTTTGCGTGAGCAGCCCCAGTGGCACAGAAATTAGAGGGCTGGAACAAGACTCAGGGGATCTGGTTTCAGCCCCACTTCAGCCTCAAAGTGACTTTGGGCTAGCCATGAATTTTCAGCTGACCTGAGCTCACAGGCTTGCTGCCCTGAGGAGAAAATGGAAGGGAGCGGGACCCTGTAAGCCACCCTGGGATCCTTGCAAGAGGAAAGGGGGCAGGTAAATGTCATAGCAGCTGCAGGTGGTTGGACCCATGGCCTGGTCACATGCTGAACGCTGAGCGCCACACCCAGTGGCAAGATATGGACCCTGTGTGAGTAAAGTGTTTTTAAAAGGAAGATCAGGTATAAGGATGCAAAGAGGGATATGCTGAACTTGAGCAAAATAGCAGCCTCATCCCTCCTTTCGCATTCTTGCCTGCCCTCTTGTGGCCCACTTACAGAATGATCTAAACTGATTGGGCTGAGCCATTAACATTTCCACGCATTCAACTGCAGCTATTCAATAAGCCTGTATTTTTCTCATTTCATGCACCAGTTGCTGGTGTGTATTTAATGTGTAACTAATACTGGAGTACATTCTCCATCTGTAAATATTTGTTTCATAAACGACCAAGTGTCCTGCCTCAGCACCAGCTCTAACAGACTTTCTTGCATCTGCTGCGCTGGAACATTCTGAATTTTCGGAGCTCTGTTTGTATAGAGAAATGCTGAATCCACACATGTGCGAACACATGTGCAGATCAATAGTACTGTACACAGAAATGGAACTCTCTTGGGCAGCTGTGAACGCCCTCATTCCAGGGGCAAGGGAGCAGGTGCCCTCCAGAAGGACTTAGCTCCCATCATCCCTGACCATTGGTTATGGTAGTGTTGACCCTTCCACAAAGTCCGACAGAGCTGATGAGCCTAGGGCCCCTATCTCTGCTCTATCACCTCTGTGTGGTTGCCAATTGACCTGCCACATCCTTGCACCTTTAATAGTAACACAATCTGAAGAAATCAGGAGAGGAGACATCCCGTGGAACACGGATTGGCTGTGTTCACACACGACAAGAAACCCTACATGGCTACTGTGATTCATGGTTTTTTACAGTAGTCAACCTGAAAGATGATCAAGCAGTTTCCACATGATTGTGGTTTCCATCCTCCTTGAGCTGTCCCATACTGTGGGCACATATCCCATCAGCCAATGGGCCTGACTGACTGACTGACTTACTTAGATTTTACATCCCACCTTTTTTTGTGCAAAGAACTCTGGGAAGTTTATGTAATTCTCCTACTCTTGCTCTCAATTTTATCCCCATGACAACAACCCTGTGAGGTAGGTCGGGCTAAGAGTCTGTGACTGGCCCAAAGTCACCCAGTTGGCTCTGTGGCTGAGTGAAGACTAGAACCCAGATCGCCGCAGTCCAAGTCCTGCACTCTCCCAAGGTTCATTGCTCCTTCACTATGCCATCTGCCTCTTCCTCATTGGTCCACAAATAGAGGCTGGATAACTGGAGCAGTTTCTGCAGTCGCCCCTCTTTCCAGAGGACCCTATGGTAGTCACATACCATGACCATAGAAACCATGATACTGGATTCAGACAACACAACAAATTATGGTGGTATGGAAGAACCATTGTTTCTTATCATGGTTTCTAAACACCAAATTTACCATGGTGAAATACCATGACTGGGTTCAGACAACACAACAGACCAACAATAGTAAAACGTCACCATGGCTTGTCCTGTTGTCTGAACCTAACTATTCATTGTGGAGGGAGGAAGAGGGTTGCCCAGCTCCCAGCTATTTATGCTGGGATGAAGGGTACATCAGATCAGGGTTAAACCTCTGGGTAGCAAATAGCAAGCAGCAGCCATCATGACTTCCAGCTGTGACATTCCATGATGCTTGTTAGGTCCTTCATAACTGGGGCTGCGAGCAGTGGTGCCAAAGCAAGCATCCAACCAACAGGAATGGAAATCCCACAGCCAAGGATTTCCTAGTGGTCTCCTTTGAAAAAGTCAGTTGTCACGGCAGATTGCAATTGTCAGCCTGATCAGCTTTGGTCATGTCTTTCCAGCTTGCATCTTCAGTTGTGTAAGGATATGAACAATGAACAATGCAACCTGCTGGTGGAAACAGGCCCCTGTCCTGTGTGTGTGGCCTAAACTCCGTTATGCCTGCCTGTCAGCGCTCCAATCAGCCTGCAATTATAGGCCAAGCGAAGAAGCCGTGTTTTAAATAACTCTCTCATTATTCTCAATTTTCAGCACCAGCACACAGGCAAACAAAAACAAAACTAAAAAATATTGCAATTTCTTTAGAAAGGTGTTGGCAGCTTTTGTGCTGTTCCAGTGCGTTGGGTACAAAGTTTGCCATTGTTTGTCTGAAGAATTCCAGCCATGATTGAAAGAAACTCTTGCGGGGCACGTAGAACCTGTTTCAGAGATGTCATCATCAGCAAGCCATTTGTGCCTTTGATGTGCAATCGCTGAAGAAGTAGGGACAAGAGAAACCAAAGGTTCCAGCAGGATGGGAACGCAAGGGTGACTATTGATGCAAGCAAAGCATTAAAATCCTCACTGTTCTGCCAATCACACGAATGGCCTGAGAAAGGCATTTGCCGTTTAAGGCAGCCTCAAAATAATTTTAAATAAATGCACTGTTGTGGTGGTGGAACAGACTAACATCCACTATGCTGGGCTTAGCCATGGTAGAACTAGACGTACTTTGACTTGGTTCTGACCTAGCTGGGACTTTAAGCCTGCCTCAGAAGAAAAATAGCTGGCAGTTGTGGAAGGCAAGCACTGGATGGTGGAGAGAAATGGCCCCTCTGGCCACCTTTCGGTCCTGCATTGCAATTGCCCCCTGGCTGGGTTTATAGGGGACGAGAGGGCCCAGCCTAGCTCGCGCTGTATCACACCATGTGGTTCCCTCTGATTGTTTTCATGCCTGAAATGTTCTCCTCCTCCTCTTTGACAAATGGGGAAGACAGTGCAGGTAAATTGCACCCAAGGACCACAAGGGTTAATCTCCCCGCAACCCAATCGGTTGTCCCATGTTGCTTTTCACTTGGGTTTTATCAATGAGGCGAAACAAAAACAGGGGTAAGGATCGTATGGTGATCAACACCGGCACTGCTGGGGTTCCCTCAGGCTTCCACACAGCGAGAGCTAAGAGTTTCGCAGGCATTGCTCTGGCAAGGAGGAGGAGGCTGGAATACTAGCAAGCCGCCAGCCAAGGAACTGCTTTGTTAATGCAGAATCTGAGGGGGGGGGGGGAATCGTTTCTTTTTTCCATGCCTCTGCCAGATACATGCCACTTATTCTGCCTCTTGCTAGATACACACACAGCATGGTTGTACTGGAATGCAGGAACAGGCAAGTAGTCCGAGAAGTGGAGTTAAACAGCCACCTGAACGGTCAGGAGCACAAAGGTTTAGTCCTGGGACATGGCCATAGGAACAAGGACCCAAAACGTTGCATCTGGTAGTGAGATACTGTTTCCAGCAGTTCCCAAGCTCCAGGGTGAGAGCAGGCCAGTACAGGCTCTTTGTCAAAAGGGTCATGTTCACAGGAAGGCTTTTACTCTTGTGAAGTCCCATTACTACGATTTTGAGGCATGGACTTTATGAGACAGCCTAGAACTCCACCTTCTGGATCCAGCACGCTTAAGGACTGAGTGGGCACTCCAGAGCCTCCTTGACCATCCCGACCAACTTTTATTCCTCAGGGGTCCCACCTGGAAATCAGTCAGAGTCAGCTGCTATACAAGATCCAGATGCATTTTCTTCCCTGATGTCCAAGGGGCTCAAGGTCAAGCCAAGGTCAGAGGACACAGGGGGATACGCCCTGCCAGATGGATCCTCATTCATTGAGTCACCTCTGACTACAGAGGCTGCTCTTGTCACGCATGACAATGAAAGCTTTTTCAATTTGGGGGGAATCGCATTTTTGAAGCACACACCCAGATGTGCAGTTTCCCTCACTGACTAAAGCATCAAATCACACTCCTTTTAAAGTATTCATTGCAGGACAATGCACATTTTTCAAACCAGCATTGCAAGCTTTGGAATGTCTGAGTTTTGCTCAAAAAGGCACTCACATTTGTGCTTTACTTAAATAAATTCCACATCATGCAGCACTCAGGAGGAATTGGAGGAGTGTCAGGGCCTGCATCACAGCCAGGGCCGTAGTAACGCATGGGCCTGATGGGCACTTGCCTGTGGGCCCCACACTAATCTGTATATGTTAACCCTTGGAAAACTGGAAAATTTCCAAAATTAACAGTAGTTGTAGTTGTTGTAGGGGCCCCAGTACACTGCTTTGCCTGGGGCCCATAATGCTGTTAAAACAGCCCTGATCACAGCCCTCTCCTTCTGTGTTCATAGATAACAAGTTGCGTCTTGTTATCTGAGATGAAATGTTTTAGCTCTTGAGGATGTTGGAGAACTGAACAATGATTCAAATGGGGTCTTATCCCTATGAATCTAACCTGGAGATCCCACAGCAGAGCAGCTCTTTGCAGTCCCCATGGACCTGTGGACTGGTTTTTTATTGGCAGGGAGAGTTCACTTGTACAGATTAGGGCTCATGTATATTAGTGCTATTTCCCATTCATGAATGCAAAGGCTTCCTTGGGACATCAGGGCTGAAGCCCCATTCCTGTTCGCTGCTTTTCAAACACCTTAGCAGGACTAGTGACTTTGCATCTGTGCACATCTTTTCCAGAAGCTTCATTCTGAGTCTTGAGTCCAACCACCAGGTGGCAACAAAATCTACACACACAACTAGCTAAGGGCTACTGCAGCTTATCAGTAAATCCATCCAGGCAGAGAAGCAGGCAGGCAGACAAGTTTTATCCATGAGAGTCCGGAGACGGAGAATGCAGCACCGCCTGAACTGGGCATTAGGTTGTGCATGCACACACGCTGGGGGAAGGCTCATGGCTCAATAGCACTATTCAGATAAGGCGGTGCCCTCCAGCTCCCAACAACTCTGAATAAGGCTAGGAATACATCTGGCCTGAAACTTTAAGGAGTGGCTACCAGTCAAAAGGGAGTCATAATCGTTATGTGGAATGGCAGCAAAGTCCCTATCAAAGTACAGAATGCACCTGTGGACACACAAGTGCCCTACAAATTGATGGTGGTTGGAGGGTGTCCTTCTATAAGACCCACAGAGGACTGTGCCTCAGATCCCTGTTCCAGGACCACGGCAGAGCTGGAAGCAGCAAATCTGGGCTGAGTCTATAGATTCAGTTTATGTTTTAACATGTTGGTGGGTCTTTTTGGTAAGGAGGAAGGATTCCATATAAGAACCATGGAAATTTAAGAGGATCTGTTTTACTCAATCTGACATTTACCCAGGATGCATTCTCTCTCTCTCTCTCTGTGGGGGTGTGGGTGCAAGGGGGGGTGCTCGTGTGTGCAATGCTTTCTTTTTGTATGTGTGCACGGCAACTGACTACAAGCGAAAGATCCCAGTTTCAGTCCTCAGCATCTCTTCATAGGATGGGAAACAGTCCTGATTGACTGCTGCAATCCATGTTGACAATATTCATCAAGGTGGACCCATGATTTGACTGCATACAAAGCTCACTCAGCAAACTTTAGTCAACCAGGGACTAGAACCAGGTTCTCCCAAGGCTCAGTCCAACATACAGTCCACTAGGCCACACTGCCTGCCAGTCTGATCTATGATTTCATCCTTCTTTGACATGGTGGTGTCAATAGGTCCAGATGCCCAGATCCCTGTGAGGCTCCTGCCTCCTCACATGGGTGGGCTGAAGTCCTTCCGCATCCTCCGATAAAGATGGAAATATTCTCCTTGACTAACACAGGATATATATTTGATTCATTAATACTGAGTTAGCAATGGTTTAATTTGTAAAAAAAAAGCCGCTCCCTGCATTCATAGCTCTATATCCTGTCCTTCACTGAGACTTTTAGTGAAGGACGGGATATAAAAGCTTTTAATAAATAAATAAATAAATAAATAAATAAAATGTTATGCCAGTGCAAACCCATTCAAGAGGGTCTTTGAATATGAATCGCTAGCCGTTGTTAATAGTGGTTAATCAGCATAATCATAAGCATAATCAAGCCCTTTTTCATGATGAGAACAAACTTAAAAAAGGATTCCCAGCTGCAGATTACAGGGAGAGCATCCCAGTCAGCTGCTTTTGAACACAGATTTAGATCAGGGGACCTGCAGTCCCTGACAAGTTTTCGCCAAGAGCAATGCAGCAGGCGTCCCGCAGGGACTGCTGTGCAGGAAGCACTCGGTGGGCGCGGGACATGACCCGTGGAGTCTGAAGAATGGAAAACGATGCAGAGGCAGGTCATTCAATGGAGCCTTAGGCTCAGTGGAGAACCCAGTGTAGCCCTTGGGTTTTGTGAAGACAAATCTCAAAAAGGAAACTTTGCATAGCATGTAGGTCCCTGTGAAGGACAAGTGCCCATTTCTCCATGTTTCAAAAGTATGGCTAGAAACGCAAAAGGCAGTGATAGCTTTATGTATGTTATTTATATCCCACCCTTTGTGCTGCAAGGAAGCCAAAGTTGCTTCAAGAACCCTCCTCTCCATTGTATCCCCTCAACAGCAACCCTGTGAGGTAGGTTAGGCTGACAGTCAGTGACAGGCCCAAGTCACTCATGGGCAAGTGGGGTCTAAAACCCAGGTCTCCCAAGTCCCAGTCCAGAGGGAGGAAGGCTGGGCCAAGCCACTTCCCCTCTTCCACAATCTGGGACTCTACAGCTTTCAGGCATGGGAGAGGATTGAGGTTTGGAAGATCTCGTGACATCATGTTTTGTGCCAGTCACCATCTTTTTGCACAGAATACTCCCCTGAGCAGAGAATTCTGGGAAATCTTAGAAGACAGTTGGCAGCACAGCAGAGCCTAAAATAGCCTTCTTTTCTTGCCCTTCTGTACCCACCCTGCTGCCTGTATTTGTGCCATGCGAGAGGAAGGGAGAATTTTCATGCAGATCAGACACGTGGGTCATGGGCAACAGGACGGGCCAGCAGGGCCTGTGACTAGCAGCATATCAGCTGTGTGCTCCTTCGCCTTCAGAGCCCCAAGAAAGCAGGAATCATAGAAAATACAAGGAGCCTGTGACAGACTGGCAAGCAGAACTAGCGAGCTGCACTGAGCTTAATGCACCACAGGTTGTCCAGCCTGAAGTGCAGTGTGGACCAGTCGCTTTTTTAACCACACAATTTTCTTGTGAGGATAAAGTGGGAGGAGGAACCATCTTCTATGATACCACTCTGACTTCCATCTTCTGGAGAGACTGAGTTAGCCCAGCTACCTCCAGGATGCCAGGTATCTTGGCATCGCTGGTCTCCTCCCCCCCACCCCAAGAAAACCCCTAAACATCATCTCTGAGGTTGTTCTTATGACCTCAGAGAAGCAACCAGATGGGTTCTTTCCAAGCCAGCTGTGAGGTGGAGAGGGATCCAAATGCTCCAAGATCCCCAGCTCCGAGTTTGGAGCTCCTTTCTGGGGATCCAAAAAACCTTACGGCCCTCCAGGCCAAATTGTCCATTAATTTAAAAATAAATGCATTCTTCCCTGGACACCTTTGAGGAAGAACAGGACAAAAATCACCCCCTGAAACCGTGAAATCAAGTACTGAGTCCAGAGCAGGTGGGACCACCAAGAAGGAGGGCAGAAGCATCCATCTCCTCGAGCAAGCCCTGGGATCTGCATAAGATCAACAAAGAATTAAGCAAGGGGAACTGCTTCTCCCTGGAGGAAGACTGTGAGGACTGGCTGAACCCAGAAGCTGCAGTGGGGTCAAAAAGGAAACTATCGGCTTCATGCCCTTGCACTCTGCAGCTGCCCAGAAGAAGATACGGCTGGCTGGTGGCTTAGGCACTGTGGGAACCTTATCCTTTTAGGAACGATGCTGCAGTGCAGAGGTGGGAAAGATGTGGCTTTCCAAAAGTTTCTGGACTGCAACTTCCATCATCCTGGCCCATCAGCAATGCTGCCTAGGGCTGATCTCATGGGAATGACAGCTGTACAACATCTGGAGGGCTGCACGTTTTCTCAACCCTGCTTGCTTGCTTCTGTCTTTTGGCATCATTTTCAGCTGTTCTTTTACAGGCTGTGGCACAGTCACTCCTGTGATCAGAATCCTGGTTTCTGGAGGCATATACATCCAACGGTGCTGAGTTATCTCCAGGAGAGTGCATTTTTAGGTAAGCTGCAGCCTTATTTTTGCCTCTTTATATGTCAATTATTAATCACTGTGTCTCTTGAAAGCCTCTAAATAGCTTGTTGTGATTGTGGGTATCTGCTGGCAAGCACAGAACTCATCAGCCTGGGCTCCCTGGAGCCAAGCTCCACTGGAAAAACCACAGGGAAGGAACAGATGTTCCTTGTTTCTCAGTTCACTTGAGATTAATGGTCTCATTTTCGGCCGCTCTTGAGACCAGATGCCAGCTTAGTCAAAATGCACATACTGATTGGCAACGAATGGAAGAAGTACTGCTGGATTGCCCACCACAAAAGGCTTAGAGCCCGAAGACAAGAATTCTAATCTTCATTGCATGATTCTCAACACACTATCGTTGCACAGGAAATTTGGAATGCATTCAAACTCCTGCTGTGCATGACTGCATCTGGGCAGAAATTTGCATGTGCATTAACTTCTTCTACCTCCATAAGGTGCCCAGGATCTTAAATCCTCATATTATGGGGGCACAAGTGAAACCTGCAACAGCAGAAGGATGCCTAAACGGTGAACAGTAAAGGAAGAACAGACAAAACTCAAAAGAGAGAGAACATTTAAAATAATGGCCGGTCACTCAGGAAAAGCAGTCCTGAATAAAACTGTCTTCCGAATGTCTTCCACATATCATAAACTCAAGCACCCAAGCAGCCTTCGCCAACATGGTGCCTTCCAGATGTTGGGGCGAAATTGCCAAGCATTCCTGGCTTTTGACCATGAAGCCAACTGCAGCTGAACTCTAAAGCACCTGGATGGCACCAGAGGATGCCAGCAGTGGACCCCCTTCTGTCTTTGAGGGAACACAGCCAAGGTGCCTATGCGAAAGGCATGTCTCGCAGCTGGGGCACCTGCTAAGGAAGACAGCAAGTTATTGATTTATGCATTTATTTATTAGATTTATTTTCTGCCCACTTGGCCCAAGGGCCGTCTAGGCAGATTACAAACAGTTGAATCATCTCCTAACAATCACAGTAAAAGCAAGCAGATTAAAATACAGGAGCAAAGAGAATAAAAACAACACAATGCACTGCTTAAAACAATAAATTTAAAATTGTCAAGATAAAATAAACTATTAAAATGCCTAGAAAATAAGGCATTGTTTTTGCCTGGCATGGAAAGGATTGTAACAAGGGCACCAGGTAAACTGCTTTCCAGAGGCTGCTCAACAGGTGGGGCATAGCTACTGAGAAGACCCCTCTTCTATTAGCCATTCTCTTTATCTCCTTGGAGGATGGCTCTTTCAGAAGGGCCTCCAAAACTGATCTTAAAACCTGGGTACAAGCATATGGGAGCAGGTGGTCCTTCAGGTACCCTGGTCCTGAGCTGTCTAGGGCTTTATGTGTTAGAACAAGCACCTTAAATTGGGCCCGGAGCTCAACTGATAACCAATGAAGATGGCATAATATTGGAGCCACGTCAGGGCACGGTCCTGTTTGCCCCAGCAGTTGTGCTGCCCTGTTCTGTACCAATTGATGTTTCTTGCACTTGTTAAGGTTCTTCTGAGTGGTTGTGTGTGTGTGTGTGGGGGGGTGTATTAGCTATGTGAACCTGTGGAATTGCAAAGATTTTTTTAAGCAGCAAAGCAGTGACTGCTCCTCCTTCCCCCTCACCAACAATCACAGAGAAGGAGGTCCGCCAAATCAATGGGAGGAAGCCAGTGAGAGCAGCAGCGTCCCCTTTCCCCTCCGCCCAAAAGCAAGCGCTCCTCACCCCTGTGGACTTAGCCCCACCGATGTCAAGGCAGTGCCAGGAAATCTTGGAAGGGAAGAACCAGGAGGATGTACCCTTGGATCCACATGGAAGGCACCGTGCGTGAACCTCAGCAGTTGATTGGCAGAACAGCCAGGTATCCCGCCGACAGGGACAAACACAACAGTGCTGCAGGGTAGCCAGTCCACTGAACTGGCTATGAGCTTCAGGGCGCAGAGATTTTTATAAGCTGTGGGTCTTGTACACAGTTTCAAGGCAGTGATGACATTCGGAAAGGGTGAGAAGGCGAAGACAATGGGGAAAAATAAAGAAACATTGAGAAATCATTATAGGCTTCTGGGAAAACTTCATGACCCAGGAAAGGCTTGAGTAGCAGGTAACAAATGAAACAATCAGGAGTTACAGAAATCTGACAGGCTTAAAATGTTGTGGTTTTTGCAATCAGAGATATGAATTTCTGAAGACAAATCATGAGCTGCCTGAGTATTTTTACACTGCAAAGGAAGTGCAGCTGCAGCTGGCAACACTGTTTCAACCTATTTTGGCTAGGAGCTTGCCTTATTTGAAAAGCAGGTGGATCATTAGCAAAGCTTGGAGCTGTTTTTCCTCCCCCTCCCCCAAGGAGCTAGGAAGGAAAAACTTTCCTGATGGGGAGGGGAAGTGTGGGCACTGCCACCAAACACTATATTAAAGGACATGCAAAAGCATATATTTTATCTGAGGATTTATTTGGACTTTTCCAACAGTAGTTTAATGGTGAGAGTAAGGCCATGCAAGATAAACTGACTTGCTTTGGAAGACTTCGACATTTCTGATTGTTCTTTCCTTAGCAAGAGGACAAAGGAGACAAATTGGACAGCTTGGAAAGACAGTGGAAACTTTATGTTTCAAAGGAGCGGGGAGGAGGCATTTGCAGAGAAATTATGGGCTTCTGGGGTGGAGGGACAAGGGAATGGAAAGGAATAGAAGGATCCCCAGCTTGCCGAAGGCCCCCAAGATACCTCCTCTAGCTCTTACTCTGGAATCCACCAGTGGAATAAAACCACTCCTCGATCCCCCAGAACAGTACCTGAAGTTTAGCACACATGGCCGAATATACCAGATGAAGGCTGCCAGCGTATAACAAAACCATGATCTAACAGAGCTAAAGAAATGTGAAGGATAGGTTGGGGCATCACGTGGCATGCCAGTGAGTCAAGCTGATGAAAATGCTAAGTGTGCTTTGCCCCGGAACCTGGGAAAGCTATCCTGAAGCAAGAAAGTGTCTTTAGATCTACAAAGATTACTTTTTTAAAGGAGCATTGACTCTCTCTCTCTCTCTCTCTCTCTCTCTCTCTCTCTCTCTCTCTCTCTCTCTCTCTCTCTCTCTCTCTCTCTCTAAAGAATCCAACAAAAAGGGGAAAATCAGATTTCCTCCCCTATGGCTTCAAAAATTTCAGGATTTTACACCTCATTGTATGTCTATTTTGTCTTTTCCTTTGGAGCATGTGTTTTTGTTTTGATTTTGCTTTCTAGTAAGAAAAGAGAAGGGAAAACACAAGAAGGTTACAAGTGGAAGATGATAACTTTGGGGCAGACTGAAAAAACCTGTGTTTTGAGGCAGAGCGATAGTAGAATGAAAGACTCATTTTGATCCCCTCCCAGTTCAATATTGGAGGGGGCTTTTTAACCATTTTTTCCAGGAGCTAAGCTGGAAATCATGTGCAAAATTGCTGTGCAAACGTGCTGTGGACAACACAGATTCGCTAACAAAAGGCACAGTGTCCTTCTGCAAAGGTGTAGAGCCTAAAGCAGCCACAAGGAGGTGGTGTAATACAGTGCTAAGTCCTAAAAGTTGCATCTTTAGCTGTACGTATAAAGTTCAAGGTTACCTACATTTTCACCTACTCCAACTTAGTCAAAAGGCAAAAGAATAAGACCAAGGTGATCCTGACAATTTCCTTAGTGTAACATCAGGCTTTAAAGTTATATTTAATTGCTAAATGATCTATACAAGCATGTTTAAAAGCCACACAAATTGGTAGAAAAGTTAGTGATGGAAGGCACTGACATTTCAGTACCAAGAGTCCAGCTAAATTATTGGTCCAGAGAAATTGACTTTTTACAGATCATTGGTTAGTAACAAAGCATGTGCTTTGCATGCAAGAAATTTCTGGTTCACTTTGTGGCATCTCCAACTACAAAAAGAAGAAATAACCAGGGCCTGGAAAGGTCTCCACTTGAGCAGAGGTAGATACCACATTCAGCCTATAGGCCCTCTCCTCTCACAGCCCCCTGACACCTCCCACCGCACCGGGGGGAAAGAAGAGACTGGCAGGAAGGCGGTAAAGTGTGGCTGTTAAGTCACCCTCCAGAAGTATCCTCTGTCTCTTGGGTCAAGGCTCCAAGCCCCAGCAAGTTCAGCTAACAAGCTTCTTGGATTCTTTGCAAAACAACTTCAAAGGAAAACGCCAACAAAAAAGGGAGTGAATGAGCCCAATCCTATGTCTCAAGATTCCTCTTCTCTTTCTTTCTCTGTCTCCTGCACACAAATGCTACTTCCACAAAAAGCAAATCCAGACATCTGTGCTGTGGTTACGGATCCTGCAGTTATCGGGTAGCACAAACTCTTTCCACTCCAGCCACTGTGGTCCTGGCATTCCCACTCACGCCATAACAACACACGAACCTCAATGCCAGGATGGTGTAGTAGTCAGAATGTTGGACTGGGACGTGGAAAATCCAGGTTCTAGTGCCCACTTGGGCTATGAAGCTTGCTGACTGACTTTGGGCCAGCTGCAGACTCTCAAGTTATTGTGAGAATCCAATGGAGTGGAAAAGAAAGAAGTTTATGCCAGCTGCCTTGGGTTCCTTGCAGAAAAAAAGTGGGATATCAGCACAATAAATACATGTGTGCTCACAGCCATGTGCATAGCTGAATGAGTATGAAAGAAAGCTCAAGATCAGAGCCTGAGATGAGCAAGAAGGGAAGGGTTTGGCTGGTCTTTGCTACAAGACCTCTTGTCAGAATTAGTAAGCATTTAACCTCTTCCTTGGTTCTCATGGGAGCCAATATTATTTATTTATTTATTTATTTATTTATTTGTGTATTTATTTATATATGATCTTATTTTGCAAGAAGCCATGGATAATGCACAACCCATATAAAACAGTACATCATGGAAAATTATGCTATTTAATTTGTAACTTCAAAATTGCAAATGCAATAAAATGCCATGAAATTATCCCTAAAGCAAGTAAAACACCAGCCTCTACCCTCAAAGACTACGAAAACAAATACATCTTTAGCTGATACCCAGAGGACAGCAGTCTTGGGGATAATTTGATAGCTGCTAGAAAGGAGAGATCCACAGCCAGGTGCAACCACAAAGAAGGTTCTCCCACGTTATACTCTTTCTGGCGCCAAGTAAAGGCCTTTTTATTTAACTATCATTTTAACAATTAATGAGTTTTAGACATTTCAAGATTTTTTGTTTGTTTTCAGTCGCACTTTCTACTCTTTTCTATTTTTTAGTTTAGTTTATAATGTTCAGTTTTAGATATTTTAATAATTGTAGTTCAATTTTGCCTTGTGGTACTGTCCATGGGGTTTTCATGGCAAAGGTACAAGAAAGAGCTTAACGTCCCTGATAAGCATAATGGGTGGTCACTGACCTCGAGCCAGACATCCTGGAATGTGAAGTCAAATGAGCCTTAGGAAGTCTGAGCACAACAAGGCTAGTGGAGGTGACAGTACTCCAGCTGAGCTATTCAAACTCTTAAAAGATGATGCAGTAAAAGTGCTACACTCAATATGCCAGCAAACTTGGAAAACTCAACAATGGCCACAGGATTGGAAAAGGTCAGTTTACATTCCCATCCCAAAGAAGGGCAATGCCAAAGAATGTTCAAACTACCACACCATAGCACATATTTCACATGCTGGCAAAGTTATGCTCAAAATCTTACAAGCTAGGCTCCAGCAGTATGTGGACCGAGAAGTACCAGAAGTACAGGCAGGATTTTGAAGAGTCAGAGGAACTAGAGGTCAAATTACCAACATATGCTGGATCATGGAGAAAGCTAGGGAGTTCCAGAAAACATCTACTTCTGCTTCATTGACTATGCTAAAGCCTTTGATTGTGTGGATCACAACAAATTGTGGCACATTCTTAAAGAGATGGGAGTACCTGACCATCTTATTTGTCTCTTGAGAAACCTATATGGGGTCAAGAAGCAACAGTGAGAACTGGACAGGGAACCACTGATTGGTCCAAAATTGAGAAAGGAGTTTGGCAAGGCTGTATACTGTCACCCTGCCTATTTAGCTTATATGCAGAGCACATCATGAGAAAGGCGGGGCTGGATTAATCACCAGTTGGAATTAAGATTGCTGGGAGAAATATCAATAACCTCAGATATGCAGATGATACCACTCTAATGGCAGAAAGTGGAGAGGAACTAAAGAGCCTCTTGATGCGGGTGAAGGAGGAGAGTGCAAAAGTAGGCTTGAAAGTCAACATTCATGATCATGGCATCTGGTCCTCTCACTTCCTGGCAAATAGATGCGGAAGAAATGAAGGTAGTGACAGATTTTATTTTCCTGGGCTCCAGGATCACCACAGATGGGGACTGCAGCCAAGAAATTAAAAGACGCTTGCTCCTGGGGAGGAAAGCTATGGCAAATCTAGATAGCATACTAAAAAGCAGAGACATCACCCTGCCAACAAAAGTGCGTATAGTCAAGGCTATGGTTTTCCCAGTTGCAATGTATGGCTGTGAAAGCTGGACCATAAGGAAGGCTGAGCACCGAAGGATTGAGGCCTTTGAATTGTGGTGCTGGAGGAGACTCCTGCGTGTCCCTTGGACCGCAAGGTGATCAAACTGGTCAGTCCTAGAGGAGAACAACCCTGACCTCTCTTTAGAAGGCCAGATGGTGAAGATGAAACTCAAATACTTTGGCCACCTAATGAGAAGGAAGGACTCCTTGGAGAAGAGCCTAATGCTGGGAACAATAGATGGCAAAAGAAGAAGGGGACAGCAGAGGATGAGGTGGCTGGATGGAGTCACTGAAGCAGTTGGTGTGAGCTTGGGTGGACTCCGGGGGATGGTGGAGGACAGGAGGGCCTGGAGGAATGTTGTCCATGGGGTTGCAATGGGTCGGACATGACTTTGCGAATAACAACAACAGTTCAATTTAGATATTTTAATAATTGTAGTTTTAATACTGTATTTCATAATTTTATATTATGTAAGCTGTCCTGAGCGTTTCTGCAGAAGGAAGGGATATAAATACTGTAAATAGATAGATAGATAGATAGATAGATAGATAGATAGATAGATAGATAGATGGAGCTCAACAGGTTGCATTTCTCAAAGGTACCACAAGCACAGCATGGCCAGTTTATTTTAAATCCTGAATGAGCCATCCAAACTCATCTTTTTGGCCTTTTGTGACCGATTTATTCAAATTAGGTAAAGGTTTGTTGTTGACCAAATTGGGGATAAGGCATCAGCCCCAACAACCACTTTTAGCCACCAAGTGCACCACTTTTCCCATATAGCAGTGTGCTGAACTTGACTATTTGTGGGGTGAAAAGAAATTGCATGCCAAAATTGTGGGATGGGGTGAGAGTTTTGAAGAGAAGTCTCTGGGCTTCACGTGCTTACTTTACTGGAAAGGAGGTGGCTGTGGGCCGTTGCTCTTTCTTTTACCTTTCTCCCCTCTCCGTTCTGTGCTTGGGCATCATGGAAAGATTGCTTGAGGACTTCCCCAGGAGTTCCTCAGTGCTGCTCCTCCTCCTCCTCCCCATTAAAAGATCTTTAGCAAAAGCAGAACAAAACCAAAACTGTGTCTCAAGTGCTCAGCGGGGAGGGAAGGAGTCCTGAAATGAGGTGAGAGAGATGAAGTTGTAAAAAGCCCAGTTAACTATTTCCTTGCCTCACTTTCAGTTCTGTGCCCATTTTTACACACACAGCCATTTTGTACATTCACACACACACACACACGTGTTTCATATAGAGATTCACCTGTTTGATGGCGCTTGTACCAAGAGCAGCCCAGTTCCACTGCTCCGAATCAAGTGGGATGCAACTGCACTTCAACGTTAAGCTAAAGGTTGGTTCCCCGGGTCCAAAAGAACTGAATTCTACTTTATTAGATGTAATGAAATAGCCGCGGTTACACTGAGTCAATGGTAGAATCTCTTTTCTATATTAAAAAGGAGCAAACAGGTGCATCTACTGCGGCTGCTAATGCTGGTGCTGCAATTTATCTTGAGATTAAAAAGTATAATCTTTGACCTCCCAGCATGATTAAGCAATTACATTTTGCAAACTTTTTGGCAGCTCAGCACAGGTTGTCGCAGCCAAGATAAGAGCAAAAGTTGATAACAGTGAAGGGCTGCCACAAACCCTTTGCATTGCCTCTAGTTGGCTATTTTCAGGCTTCTGGCTGAGCCTCTTTGGGGGGCAGGGCGTGCAGAGAGGTGGCAAAGGATAGGGAGAACCTCCTGGCCCGGCCTCTGCAGTCTCCTCCCCACTCAAGCTTTTTACCACTTTGATGAGATTGAGCTGGTGCTGCTGTTCTGTGCCAGCCGTGGGAGTACAATGTATGAGGCTCATTCCCCAAATTATCATTATTTTTAAAGCCCAGTATTCACCGGACTAGAGTTAGACTTAGCAGGTCCACTGAAATCACAAGCAGCAGAAATGACTGCTCATGCCCTTTTCCTGAAAATCATCACATCTATGCTATTTGTACATTTTAAAGCCAAGAGGGCCTCTGCTCAGTGCAGGACTCTAATTAAACCATCCCTCTCAGGGGGTTGTCTGGATGTATCCTGAATGCCTCCAGTGTGGGAGAGTCCACCTCCTCCCCAGGTCATGGGCTGCATTGCCATACTGCTTTAACACTGGGGAAGTTCTTCCTGGTGTTCATCTGGAAGCTGGCTTCCTGCAACTTGAGCCTGTTATTCCATGCCCTGCAGCCTAGGATGACTGAGAAGAGATCCTGGCTTCTTCTTTGTGACAACCTTTCAAATACTTGAAGAATCCAATCATATCTCCCTCAGTTTTCGCAGCTCAGGACTAAGCCTGCCTAATTTTTTCAATCTCTCCGCAGAGAGCATGGTTTCCAGCCCCTGGATCATTGTTGTTGCCCTTCTTGGAACCCTTTCCAGCCTGCCTGCATCTTTCTTAAACTGTGGTACCCAAAACTGAATGCAGAACTCCAGATGAGGCCTAACCAGTGCTGAGTAAAAGGGAACTAGTACTTTGTGTTATGTGGAAGTGATTCTTCTATAAATGCAGCCCAAACTAGCATTTGCTTTTCTTGCAGCCACATCACATTGTTCACATCTTATGTGAGCATAGTGGCAGCATCACTTGTAACAATTATTATTATTATTATTATTATTATTAGAACATTTCTATGCCGCCCCTTGCCGAAGCCTCGGGGCGGCTTACAACACAATAAAATTCAATACAATACAAAAATAACAATTTAAAATTAAAATTAATAATATAAAATAAATTATATATATATATATATATATATATATATATATATATATATATATATATATATAAACACGATATAAAAGAAGTTTAAAAGAAAAGAAAAGAAAAGAAAAGAAAAGAAAAGAAAAGAAAAGAAAAGAAGTCGCCCTGGCCAGATATATAAGTAAATATTGTTAACAATTAAAATGACATTTAAATAAAATTAAATTGTTAAATTAAACAATGCCATGCTTTCTCATGAAAACTCCAGAAGTATACCATTATTATAATTATCCTTTTTCAGATACTGGGGAAAACATAGGTCTGAATTTTTAAGCAGGAGCTGACGGTTAGAACATAAGAAAAGCCACGCTGGAGCCAACCAATGGCCCATGCACCCCGGGACTCATTCACGGGACGGCAAACCAGCTGCCCACGGTCATGGTTAGTGCACACGCTCAGGTCACACCGATCTGCACTGAGAACGAAGCAGAGGTGTGGCAGGAGGCCTGGGATAGTGGCCCTCCACCCCTTGAGCTGTGTGAAGCAGAGGGGCCTATCTCAAGGTCACTCTTCCCAGGTGCATGCACAGGCTCTGAGAATAACAGAACGTGCAGCTGTCGGATGAGGGGACAGGAGAGGAGCTCCCAGAGATGGGCAAAGCTGTTTGGCCTGCAGAGAAAAGGCAGGTTCACTTCCAGGTGGGCCCTCTTGAAGGGATCAGGCCCAGGCATCCTCAAAAGGAGGGTTTCTGGAAGTAGTTGCAAGGGGCTCAACAAACCACTCTGTGCGTGCTCAGAGATACATTCTGTGCTGATTGAGCTTACTGGGGGAATAAAGATTCCCTTGCAAAAGAAAGTTCTGTTGCCTTGAATGTGCAAAGGGAGGAAAACCTAGCTCACAACACTGGCTAGTTAATTTAGGTTTCTCTTGCATGCACAGAATACTCAGGTGATGCTCTAACAGAAGGTGCATAAGGCTGCACAGTACATGAGCAGCACATATCCCTTTGTGCAGTGCAACTGTGTTTGAAGGACTGGGATGGTTTCTCACACAAGTTGTCTAGGTAAGTAAAACACAGGACAATTTCAGCTCAGAAAAGAGATAGTCATGGGAATTTTTGATGGGTATTCCCAGGTACAACTGAAATATTCTACAGCCTTGTAATGTTTTGCATTCATTAGACACTACTAGCAAAAAGCACATGAAAACCATGTGCATTTTCTTCTCAAACTCTCTCTTGTGGATCTAGAGTTCTGCAGTGGCTAATAGCTTAGTTATGCTTGGAATTAACTGATGAATTCATGAGGAAAGGAACACGGAATGGACAAGGCTCCATGCTCGGGATGTGAAACAGGACATGTTCTCAAAAGTGCTAATACTGGGAGTGAGAAAGATAGCTGGTTTGGGAGCACTTTCTCAAGGGCTGCAGGCTGATATCCAGAAAAAAGTCAGAGGGAGAAGGGGAGGGGGCCAATATGGGCCGTCCCAACACGCTGAGATGAGAGAAGCTGCAATGGAGATGCTTATCTCGAGGCCACAGCACTTGGGCAGCTCAAATGGGAACCAGGTGAGGAGTTGGAAGGTTGAAGCTACTTCTTGTGCTGTCCACAGGTGACCTCCAAATATTGCCACAAGTAGTAAACACCAGGTCCAACCTATCTAAATCAGGAGAAAGACTGTCGTCCTCTGCAGCCCGAAGGGACCAAACAGATGCACTTTCCTCCGGTCTTCCCTCCTCTGTAGAAACATGGGCATATTCTGCTTGGAGCCACTTCTCAAAAACTACCACCTGCTCTGCTTGCGCTGCTGATATGCCTTCTATATTAGTGAACACCAGAGACCCTTTCAAGGCTCTGATGTGACAAGTGGTGGGGAAGGGCAGGGTACAGGTAACTGGGTTACTCACATGTTATACCAAAGATGTTTTAAGAAAATAGGGAATGAGGATCTTCTCTGAGGCAGCGAGATCACAGGTGCTGTCTCTCACAGCATCTCTTCCAGTTTGCATGGATTTAAAGCCAAGAAATGTGGAGCACACACTGATGTGCAGGGCTGAAGGAATCCGCTTCATCAGGATGCCTTCTAGGGTGCAAAGTGGATCTTTGCATCTAAACTGCCTTTTGATTGCAATGAAAATACTGAATCAGCCCATCTTCTCTAGTGTGGAAGTCACGCCATCAAATTGTCTTAAATGCAGAAGGGATTTTTCTCTGTCCAACTCCACACTGCTTTCTAACCAGGGACTCTTTTTTTAACCATGTTCCTTTCTGGGACAAAACTCAAACATCTGCTGTTCTAGACTGAAAAAGAAATATTTATAATCAGACTTTTCTGAAAAAGTAAGACAGCTTTTTTGAAAAAAGACAATTTATTTGCTTCAGCCAAACAGCATAAACAAATGATTACAACCAAGTGCAAAGTGAAGAATGTCAAAATACATAAATCTAACAATGATAAAGACAAAGTATTGATTTTTTAGATTTTTATATAAAATACCTTCATGAAAATGGGGAGAGTTTTCATTACTGGATATTGCAATGGCTTGCACAAAATTATTCTTACTTTTTAAACTCCCACTGCATACAATGCTACCCTAGAGGTAACAAATTTGGTCACATCAGCTAGGAAGTAGAAAATTCCATATTTCAATAAGCCCTAGTTAGAATAATATGAACACCTGGCAGGAAATTATATCTGGGATATAATTTATACAGTGGGCAGTATAAAACACAGTGCGGGATATGTTCCATTGAAATTTGGTTGCATATATCCAAATATATGTTTGAATCAGCACAGGTCCATCTTGATAAGCAATGAGATCAGACAACCAAAAAAGAAAACCAAATGGGTTAATTAATTAGTGGCATAGCACAGGTCACAAAACCATCTTTAATTCATCTTTCAGCTTTGCTCCTAAGGAGGATCTCCTATGCCTCCATATATAAAAAAGCGTCAGGATGCCCATGCATCATCTCAGCCCATTGTTATCCACTTCTGTCTAAATGAAGATGCAGGCCAAGCAATCTTCAGGTCCTCCTCCTCATTGGAAATATCAACGCAACCTTGGAAGAACATTATTCTGGTTCTAGCACAAATAAGCCATTCATTCTAAGACAATGGGCAATGAGCGTGCACATTAATGTACAGAAAGAGACAATGAGCCCTTTTGCAATTTCTATTAGGGATACTAAAGAGCCCTTAGATTTCCAATTACATGGCAAACTTAGTGGTCATGGAATAAACGCAAGGAAGGGGAGACCTTTTATGGATCAGAAACTGGTTAAAGAACCCAAAGAAAGAGTGGGGGAAATGGGAATTTCTCCCAATGGAGGGATTGTGGAGTCCCATGAGGTTTGTCTTAGGAAGGACGCTTCTCAGCCTATTCATAAATGACCTGAAACTAGGAGTGAGCGGTGAAGCGGCCAAGCCTGCGGATGACACCGAACTATTTAGGGTGGGAAAAACCAAAGGGGATTGGGAGGTGCCCCAACGGGATCTCCCAGCTAGGAGAATGGGCAGTGCAATATAAGCAAGTAATGCATATTGGGGCAAAAAGTCTAACTTCAGGAACAGGTTGATGGAATCTGAATTAGCAGTGGCGGCTGAAGAAAGGAAATGGGGCTGCGATGGGCAGCTTGACGAAAATGTTGACCCAAGGCACAGCTGCTGCGAAACAAAGACTAACTCCAAGTTAGGCAACATTAGGACAGGAATTTAAATTTAAATAAAACTGCCAAGATCAGACTACCCTTAATACAAATTTTTGGTGTGGCTTCACTTAGAATATTGCTTACAGCTGTGGTCACCTTACCTGAAAAATGACTTTACTGAGCTGGAAAAAATACAGAGGACAAATAAAATGAAGAGGGGGCTGGAGCAACTTCTTGTGAGGAGCAGCTACAACAGCTGGGATTGTGTCACTTAGAAAACAGGTAAGTAAGGGAAGACATGACAGAGGTGTTTAAAAGTATGAATGGTGTGCAGAAACTGCAGAGGGATGGAATTATTCTTTTTCTCCTGTAAGGTCATTCCACACAGCTGATCGCTGGGAAATTCAGGACAGATGAAAGAAAGTATTTCTACACATAGTGCATAGCTGAAATATGGAATGCACTGCCATGGGAAGTAGTGATGGCCACCTATTTGGATGGCTTTGAACAGGGAGAAGATTATCCATGCCTACTAGACTGGATAGACTCTTGCTCCGATCCAGCCCGGCTCTTCTTATACTCTTAGAGGAGAGAGTATCTAAGCTGAAATTCTATACAAGTGGATTGGAGAGTAATACCTCTGAACCCCACGGTTCTCATTCTGAATATAATTGCACTGAAGAAGCGCCTCATTGCTCTATCGGGGGTTAGTGGGTCTGCCATGGGACAAACAGAAACCTTTGACCCTGGAGGTGCCAGCTGCTGATATACAAGACGATGATCTAATTGTATGGATCGATGCATTTTCATTTAGAAGTGAATCCTATCACGTTCCATGCGACAGATTCTGCCCAGAGGGTTAAGTCTGGGCCCCAACGTATCAACGAAATCAGGAGGCAGCCGGTTGTCGCTGTCATATGGGTCAGGTAGGGACCAAGTGGAATCACTTCCCCCCATGCTTCCTTCCTCTGCATAAACATGAGGCAAGTAGGACACCTTGTCTTCGAGGTTGTTCAAATGATCACATCTCTGTAAAGAGAGGAGAACATTCAGGCAGCTAAACAGAATGAGCTTCTTGTCTTTATTTATAGGTATTTGGCTACTTTTCCATCATTTACAAGAGGTGAGCAGGCTGTTAAGCACAAAACTCTTTGGAGGGCACTCATTCCTACAGTCCCCATAAGCGGAAGATAAATTGACAGAACGTCACAGCTAACTTTTCTATCACCTCTCAGAGCTAAACCAGGTTTGTCAAGGCATTAACCATAAAACAGGTTAACAGTCAAATACCACAGCCTAAAAAAAAATTAATTACAAAAGTGTCAGCTAATCAGCAGCAATAGGTAACATGGCAACTTAGGAACATGGATCACAATCCTTATCAAGCAGCTGTGAATAACCACCTCAGTGAAGCCCATGTAATACTAGGCAGCATGTGAGTGAAAAGGAAGTTAAAACAGCCAGAAAATATATGGTGCCGTTCTAATCAATATGGGATTCTGTATTAGCAAGGGTACACTTGAGCTGTTCAAAGCCCATCTTGCTGGAGGCAACTGGCAGTATTTGAAAAACAGAGATATCAGGATACTTCCTTAATCCATTTCTTACTTGCTTCACAATTTCGACCATTCTTTGGAAAGTCCAGGTATCAAAATCCATCCTGATTTGAGCGCCTGTCTGGTGAAGGAGGAAAAAGAAGCATCAGAGCCACCAAACTTTAAAATTCATCTAGTATCTCTTGCCATTCCAACATCAAACAGATGAAAACTGCAGAAACCAAGTCTTTAGATTGCTTTAGAATGGAAAGAGGCATATTTGTCTGAGATAAACAAGAAAAAAATCATTTACCTTGCGGGAAGGTGGGAGGACAGGTGGGAAGATCAGACTAGGTGGCTTTCTCGGATCACTTGAGTTGCTGTCCTTTCTACGTGCTCCTTCCCTTTGGAAGGAAAAGAAGTTATTAAAGAAACTTAAAGAACCCAGTTGGAGTCCATGTTTTCCCCCCTTTCCATCTAAAACCACTCTTCTTAAAATTATAGATTGTTCGAAATACATTAGACATCAGACTTAACCTACAAAGAGCTTGCAGTAAACTGTACCTGAAGTTCCTCAGTCATTTTGCTCTCTCCCCCCACCCTCAACACATCCATGGATGTTGGATCCAAGTCCAAGAATGTTATTTCCTTTCCTCTCTGTTAGGAAATACATAAAGCAAGCAAGCATTTTGCTGCTCTTTTATGACACCCAGAATCATCTTTCAGGAGTGGTCGCCTTATTCTTTCTAATGGAAGGACCAACACAAGCCTTCCCACCAATAGCCGTATGTCAGAAGACTTGCCGTACTGGTCCATATAATGAAGACTGCCCCTGAAGAGGAGGACGACAGGTGTGCCAATGGTGACACGACAAATAAAGCACTGCTTCTCTTTCAAAATTCTGGAACCTGAGAGCCATCCAATGAAATCATTGGAACGAAGTCTAGCTGTACAGGAGTGATAAGCCATGAGATACAAATGTGCCTCTGTTTCTGGAGGCAATGTTGCTCTGGATTATACAGCCTGAGCCCTGCTTTTAAGCAATTTTGCTTTTAATTCAACTTATGCTTCCATATCACTCTTCATATGGTTGCATTTCGACTCTAATTTGTTTAACTGGAATCTTGATGTCTTCCTAGTCAATCTAGGAATCTGTTCAAGGGTGGTTTATAAAATGAAAACAAAAACAAAACAATAAAATAGAGGCACAAGAAACAGGGAAGGCTACCTTCCCATAGTCCTGTTGGAGTCACCCAAGTGTCCCCTGCATGGAGACAGAACACCAGCCCACATGGATCTTTGGACCGATTCAGGAGGGCATTATTTTCCTCATACAAGGAGACCTTGCAATGGCAAGATGGCAACTCAGGACTCATCTGGCTGCAGAAGCGGCAGCAGACCTGACAGCAGCACAGGTAACCCTTTCATCTTCAAGAGGCCTCGTTGGTTCCTCACATGCACGCATCTGAGCATGCCAATGCATCCGATCCATTTACTGTCCCAAATGCACCCTGGTCATGTGTCCACCTCAGCTGTGATTCATTTGATTTACATACAAATAGGCTGACTGGATGGCCATGAATGTGCGATGGGTGGGCCAGGTGCTTCTAACCAATGGACAGTGCGGCAGTGAGTGGCTGCCTCATTTGCAGAGTGCTTAAGCCATGACACCTCCCAGGCACGGTGCGCTGCATTTCAGCCATGCTTCAGTCAGAACAGGCCTCACCACAAGGGGCGGGAACCATGCAAGACCATTTGCCCCAACTCCACTCCAGCCTGCTGGGCTTGTTCACAAATGCTCCCCTGGGCCCATGTGGTGTCTGTGAAGAGGGAAAGCATTCTGCAGTTACCTTGGGTCATTTTGGTTTTTCTTCACAGGCACTGCGTACACTGCAAATGGTGTTGCATGATTCTGAGCATCAGGCTTGTCCTATATGGGACAGGAAGGTTTTAATCAAAGGAGCAAAATCCCCTTTGCACAGTTAGAACACATGGAGAACAGGAGGGTTCATGCAGCCTAGTGGTCCAGAAATCATGCCCTGTGGTGAGACAACAGGAGGGCACGCGGGCTGACTGTGAAGGCAGCAGTCGCTCAGGTCATACCCGTGCACCCTCCGGGGGATGAGTTGCCATTTATATCCCATGAGAGGCACGTGTGCAGTTCTGGTGTCCACACTATATATACAGAAATGCTTACTGGTGGTGGTGTGGTTTTTAACAAGGGGGAACTGATTGTTCAGGCAAACTAATGATCTAGGAACTATTATGCCACTGGCAGGCTTCAAACTGTCACATCTGAACACCCAAATTTTAGGCACAGATATCAGAGCAAGGGCTTCTCCTAGGAGCCTGTGGGTATTGAATCATCATCATCATCATCATCATCATCATTATTATTATTATAACATAGAGTTGGAAGGGGCCAACCCCCTGCTGTTGCAGGACACCAAGTTACACGATCCCACTCAGATGGCTGTCCAGTTTCTTTTTTTAATGTCTCTAATGTGGGAGAGCCACCACCTCTCCAGGCAGCTGGTTCCACTGTTGTATTGCTCTGACAGTAAGGAAGCTTTTCCTGGTGTCCAGCCTGAATCTGGGTTGCCACAACTTGAATTGATTATTCCGTGTCCTACACTCTGGTATCAGTAAGAAGAGATCCTGACCTTCCTCTTTGTGGCAGCTTTTGAAGTACTTATAGAGGTTAGGGTTAGGCTGCAAGTTTGGCAGGACAGTTGAAGTTACTAAAACTGGGGGTGCCTTCCCTCTAGCAAAGAGCTGCATGTGTTCCCTGGAAATCTGCTCTCTGTTCAAGGAGTCCGTGTTTCCTTTCTACATGGCCTCTGGTATATTTGCAGGTGAAGCAGATACCAGAAAGATATTCCAAAGAAAGTGAAGGTTGCAATCTTATACATACGTACCCAGGAGTAAGTCCCTTTAAGTCAATGAGACTTGGGTCTCAGTGTGCCTGCAAAGGTTGTGCTATAAACCCAATTACATTGGATCATCCCAGGGAGTGGGAAATGTCTCACCTTAGCTGGGCCCTCAAGATTGTAGGGAATCAGAGACTGAGAGTCTTCAAGGATCATGGTAGAACGTTCCATTGCTTTTGATCTACAGGAATACCACAGGAGGAGACCAGTGGTCACTGCACAAAAAGAAAAGAAATGACCTTTGCCACTGGCTCCCTACACCCCATACCAGCCTCTTCGTCTTGCTGGCAGCTCAGGAAAGGGTACAGATTTGCAATTTCTTGCCTTGTTCACATAGTTTTTGTGGGAGCCCAGAGATGGTCCGCTCCCGCTTGCAGCACCCTCAGCTTTTCCCACCACTTTCCCCATATTTTTTCTTCGCAGAAGAGTTCGATTAAAAAAGACAGACAGACCCATCAAAACAAAGTCTTAGGTCTCAGCTGGATATTTTAAGGCATAAGTTAAACCTTTTGGATACAAATGAGCTTCCTAAACAAATGAAGTTGATCAAACAGAACTTCTTTGAAAATGCTAATAAACCAGGGAGATGGTTAGCACATAAAGTTAAGAAAGAAAAAGAGAAGAGATTGATTGTGAAATTGAAAGGACAATTACATTCACAGAGTGCACGAATCAAGAAAATAGTGGAAGACTTTTTTACAAAGCTGTATCAGAAGGAGGAGATTCCAATTGAGAAAGTTAAAGAATATATTTGAATGGAAGAATTACCAAAACTACCAGAAAAATACCAAAAATTATTAAATCAAGAAGTCACAATTACGGATGTAATAGAAGCAATTAAGCGACAAAAGAATGACAAAACCCCTGGCCCAGATGGACTACCAGCTGAGTTTTACAAATCTTTTGAAGCAATTTTTGCTACACTCTTAAAAGACATAACAATGAAGCATTGTTAAATGCTAAAATACCGACTACTTGGACTGAGGCAAATATCACATTAATACCGAAAGAAGATACGGATGTAGCACAGATTCAAAATTACCGACCTATATCACTATTAAATGTGGAGTACAAAATGTTTGCTTCTATACTCGCAGAAAGACTAAAGAAGTTATTAATAGACTTTATCCATCCAGACCAGAATGGCTTTTTGCCAAAAAGACAAATGAATAACTTGAGAACTATCTTGGATATTTTAGAATATGATGAGATACATACCAAAAAACCAATGGTTATTGTTCATGGATGCCCAAAAAGCCTTTGATAATGTTAAGTGGCAATTTATGAAGCAACAGATGATTCAAATGGAGTTTGGTGAAAAATTTATGAATGCGGTATCATTTATCAAAAACAGTCGGCCAGGATCTTAACTAATGGAGAACTTTCAAACCCTATAGAGATCCAAAAGGGCACAAGACAAGGATGTCCGCTGTCACCCCTCTTGTTCATTTTGATTTTAGAGGTACTGAATAGATGTGTTAGGGATGACAAGGACATCAAAGGAACTAGAATTAGGGACGAAAGTTATAAATTGCAAGCCTTTGCGGATGATTTGGTTTTTATAACAGAGGAACCTTTTGTAACAATGCCTAAACTTCTACAACGGATTGAGGAATATGGTGAAGTTATGGGAATGAAAATAAATAGAGAAAAAATGAAATTGTTAGTTAAAAACCTTATGCGAGAACAAAAAGAAAGACTCCAGGAATAAGTAGATTTGCAGATTGTTAAAAAGGTTAAATACTTGGGAATCTATCTTACAGCTAAATGAACCACTTTGAAAGAAGATAATTATGATAAATTATTGAAGGACATTAAAGGTGTTTTGGAAAAATGGGCCAATTTACAATTATCTTTGATGGGAAGAATAGCACTTGTTAAAATGAATATATTACCTAAACTTCTGTTTTTGTTGCAAATGATTCCTGTAAAAATTGATAAAAAATTCTTTGATGACTTAAATTTTCATATCTCGAGATTTATCTGGAGAAAAAAGAAACCAAGGATTAAATTAAAAATGCTTCAGGAAGCTAAAAGGAATGGAAGTTTTGGTCTTCCTGATTGGATGTTGTATTATCAAGCATCTGTTCTAACTTGGCTAAAAGAATAGATAACATGGCGAAGTAAGAGAATTTTGTATCTTGAAGGTCACGACTTACAGATGGGATGGCATGCTTATATGTGGTATGAAAAAGCTAAGTCACATGGGTCGTTTCTGAGTCATTTTATTAGAAGATCTTTAATGTCAGTGTGGGAAAAACTAAAGCTAAAACTGTATAATAAATTACCAAGATGGCTTTCACCTATGAAAGCTTTTGTATATCCAAATGTATTGAACTTTGAAAAGATAATAAGATATGGTGATATCCTGGATAAGGATGGTGGCCTGAAACTGGAGCAAGAAATACAAGAACAGGGACTTAATATTTCCTGGTGGTGTAAGGTGCAGATGCAATCGAGATATGCTAAAGACTGTAAAGCATGGGGGTTCTACAAAGACCTAACAGAGTTTGATCAAGTGATGCTTAAAACAGATGAGAAAATTATTAAAAGACTATATGATTTTTTACTTGACAGGAAAATGGGAACAGGTTAAGGAAACTATGATAACATGGGCACAAAACTTTGGATTTAATGTTGAACTAGAAAAGTGGCAAAAACTATGGGAAAGAAACATTAAAGTAACATTAGCAACTTCATATAAAGAAAATTTATATCAAATGTTCTATAGATGGTATTTGTCACCAAGTCGATTAGTTAAGATGTTTCCAAATATGTCAAACAGATGTTGGAAATGTAAACATAAAGTGGGTACTTTTTATCATATGTGGTGGACTTGTGATAATGCAAAAAAGTACTGGATTAAAATACATAGATGGATGGAGGAAATATTACAAAAACCCTTTGCTTTTAAACCCAAAGTTTTCTTGTTAGGTATCATACCGGAAGACATTAACAGACAGGAAATGTATCTGCATCTAATCACAGCGGGAGGATTGCATTTGCTCGATATTGGAAAAGTGAGGCGATACCCACCAATGGACTGATTGTAAGAAAGATCTTGGATTGCGCAGAAATGGATAGATTGACTTTATCGTTGAAGGAGAAAGAGAATACTGATTTCTATCGAACTTGGGACTCTTTCTATAATTGGCTGGAGAAACGGGACCTGGCGTAAACTTAGAGATGTTTTTTAAACCATTATAAATTGATTTGAAATTTGACTTTGGAATGTTAAAAATATGTAGTAGGAGGTTGACCCAGTAAATCCAATGTTTGTCATGTTTGATGTTTTCTAGTGTTAGTTTAAAATGTTAATTTTATATATATATATATATATATATATATATATATATATATATATATATATAAAAGACAGACAGACAGACAGACAGACAGGAGAGCTGCATAGGGCCTTCGGATTGGTAGTTCCAAGAGCCTGTCTTTCTGGAAGCATCCCAGAAGAAGGGTTAACAAATCCACTGTCAAAACCACTAGGAGCAGCACGTTCAGTACAGTGACCTGTCATTGACCGCCACCTTCAGCTCAGTGGTGATGCACATGCTTTGGTTTGCATACAATCCCAAATTTAATACCCAGCCACATACAGTTTTTTAAAAAATCAGGTAGGACATCTTTTTTCTGAAGCCTTAGGCTGATGTTTAGCTTATTGCAAGGTAGCTTCCAAATGAAATCTCCAACAAAGGAGTGGGTTGAAGAATCTTTGTGTCTTGTGAACCCTTCTGCAAGGGAGCAAATTCTTCCATGAGAAAACCTTCTCATCTGCACTGTGTGAATGCACAGGACTGGCACAGACTGTAGGAGTGTTTCCTAACAGAAGGGGGCCAACAGGAGCGGCTTAGTACTCACTGTGTTCTTGCTTCATCCTGATGAATCAGAATGTGTAATGTCCAAACCATAGCAAATATTAAAACCTTAAGAACGACATTGATTTTAAAAGCCAGGTCTTTCTGGACATAGAAAGACAAGAGTTGCAATTCTAAAGGGAGTGCATTCCATACTCCAGAAGCAACCTGTGAGGAAGCCTTTCCAAATGCCTAGCAAGAGGGCCTCTGAAAAGATGGTGTCTTCAGAACTAGGTCTCCTACTGATCTCCATAACTGAAAAGGTTCGTACTGAAATAGGCAGCCCCTGGCATGGACAGGCCCTAAGTTGAATCCAAGTAACAATTCAGAGTAGAGCCGTCTCTGGGCTGATGTCATCATGCTAGCAACTGGCAGGCTTCTGGATGTTTGAAGTTTCTGGATGCCCTTCAAGGCCAGCCCTGTAGACAATGCACTGCAATAATCTACTCCTGAAGCACAGATAACCATTGCCAGATCAGACTGAGTAGCAATGGTTGCAAGTACCAGCTGCAGCTGTGCAAACAGGCTGCTGCCACCTGAAAATGCAAGGAAACCATACGATCCAGGAGCGCTCCAAGCCACAACCTGCCATTTCAGGGGAAGCCTGCCCCATCCAGAACAGGCTGAATCCCCGTCTCCAGGCCTGGAGTACCACGGATCAACAGCTTTGTCTTTTCTGGATTTAACCTCAGCTTGTTCATCCTCATCCAGCCCATTATCAGATGTAGGCAATATGCAGAGGGGCTGCTTGCTTTCCAGGGGAGATGTAACAAAAAGCAAGAGTGGCGCCATGTCAGGCTAAGGATGCCGTCTCACTCCAACATGCTTCTGATCTCTCTGTTGAATCAAGCAGATGCTGATAACACAGAGGGCAGCACCAAGCCCTGCGGGACACCATAGAGCAGGGTGCAAAAATGTGCAGAGGCTTTTTTTTCGCACCTGTTCCTGCCCCACACGTATCGCTGCAGTGGTGCTTCTGATCGCTCACTTATCGATCTCCAGTCTCTCAGATATCTGGCCCCAGGGTCAAAAAGGTGTGCGCCCCATCCCTAGACAAATGGCCCTGGAACCAAGCAGCGGTCCCTCAACACCGTCTCCCAGCCATGGTGTGGAAGGACCAAGCAGCGGTCCCTCAACACCGTCTCCCAGCCATGGCCCAGGACCACAGCAATGTAATTTGCCCAAGGACCAGACCGCCTCCGCCCCCCTGCCACCCTGCAAGGCAATCCAGAAAGATACCATGGACAATGGCTTCAACAGCCACTGAGGGGTCCTGAGGAACCAGTAGGGCTGCCCTCCCCCAAAGGTCATCCATCAGTCCCATATCCTGGCTGAAAGACCTATTAGAATGGGAGCACAGGAAAAAGCAAGCCCAATAAAAATTTGATGCCGTGAAACGCAGATCACCCATTAATACGCCAGGCATACAAGACACAAGTGTATCCTTCTGGGCAGTAAGCAAAAATCCATCTTTCTGATAATACGCACGTGTCAATAACAGGAACGCAGCCACGATTGCCACAATTCCTCCTCCTGCAAGACCGACTCTTTTTGTCATTGTAGGCTTTTGTTCACATGTCGTTTCCCTCAGGCAGTCACACAGTGTGAGGCGCAGGGTCTGCCTGATGAAAGCCCCCTGCTTGTCCCAAACAGAGAAAGGCACTGCATAGCTGGCAAGAGGAAGGCTTCTCACCATGAACAGCTCGACTGAATCACCTGAAAAAGTCAGGAGAGAGAAGGGTGAATCCCTTGTTAGGCTAAGAGCACAGTGCCGATAATGCCGGTAAGGACTGCTCATTTGATGCCTTCCAGATGCCACGGACCAGATGGAGTTGCACGAGTAGAAGAGAAGGGCAGGAGCAATTATCAGATTTAGCTCCCAATCTGGATGCAAACTGGAGTCCTACTCTATGCACGCGTTGTTATCCCTGAGGAACCCCTTCTAGGCCACAGAACATGGGCACAACTCAGCTAATATGAAACATTTATTTAGGAACGCACGAGAATGTCTCTTGATAAATGTCTTCCATCCATTGTTCACTCGGCTGGGCTTCCCTTTCTCTCTCCTTTGCATCTACACATTTCCTCCTCTCTTAATCCTGCCCCCCGTCCTCTTGGGGAAAGGGATGAGGAGACGTTGTGGACTTCAGGTAGAAGCCCTCTCCTCCCCCTTTCTCCAGCTCTACAAGCTCGGGTCTGCTACTGGGATTACCCTGGCCAAGCTTCTCACTACCTGTTCCATGCAGCCCTGACACCCGGATCTCCTGCCAGCCTCCATCATCTTCCTCTTCCTCTGCTGCCTGCAGTGCCCTGCCACCAATCTTTTTAATCTCCTGGAGGCTACCTGGGAGACCATGTGATTTTGCTCAAGCAGAGGCAGACAACCAGGCCTGCCCACAGATACAGGAATTCTTCCCCAGTTTGGACCCAACATTCCAAATTTAGTCCAAGAATTCAACATTCATCATAGTAAATAGCTGACATCATTACTGCTTTCTTCTGCTTGTTGGGAAAAAGTCACATGTTTAAATGGAAAAGGGCAAGCCAAGTCTCAGCTGGAGGGTAACTTACCAGAGTTTTTCCCCAATTTCCAAGAATTATTCACATTTCCCCAGGCCATTCCCAGTTCAAATATAAAGGGCCCTGCATAGGAGTGTTTTTTCTCAGCTTTTATAATGAAAGGGCCCATTCCTTCTTCCTGACAGACATTTAAAGATGGTGTAATTAACTCTGGATCATGGACAACAGAAGAAGACAGGAGAAGGTAGATGGTCCCAGTGCCGGTTAGCTGTGGAACACCTAAAGGCAAAACACAGCAATTTAATAGAAGACCTGCCAGAAGAAGGAGGCTTGGAAATAAGAGGTGGGTTTCATGCCTGGGCTTTACAACAGGCCCTTCTCAGCATCACCTTCCACACCATTGTGCTCCAGAGGCCGTGTGAACTGTCAGCCTCAGGACATCAAACGACATTCAAACAGGTCCTGCCTTGCAGGCTCCCAAGGGACAAACACAGGAGCCAGAATGCAAAAGGGGTTTGGGGCTGGAAAGCATTTCAAGAGAATGTCTCAACATGTGATTTTGCAAGATGATTGTTCTTCCTCTCTTTCTCTCCATGCCTGGCATAGTGAAGCACAGTAAACAAAAAGAGCCTAATGCACTTTGTCTGATGATTCAGCATGATTAGCAACCCATCCCTTACATATTATGGGCTGCTAGATGCTTGAGGTTCGAGGGATTGTGATAGGTCGAGGAGCAGGCGTCCTCCTGCTGGTCTCAATCTCATTCCTGCAACAGCAACCCTGTGAGGAAGGTTGGGCTGAGGGTCTGTGACTGGCCCAAAGTCACCCAGTTGGCTCCATGGCTGAGCGGGGACTTGAACCCGGATCGTCTGAGTCCCAGTCCCATGCTCTTAGCCACTGCACCACACTGGCTCTTTAAGGTTGCCCCCAGGAATGGCACTGCCAACTGTGCAAGCAGCAGGGCCATCTGAACAACAAAATCAGTGGGGAGCAAAAGAATCAGTGGGGCAGGATCACCCCAGTGAAACTTACCACCATCAATGGCATGTATCACAATGGTGTACACACCACTGTTTGTGTGAAGGGATTCCCGAGCAAGCTTTTTCACCGTCCTCACTATCCCAAAGGTTTTGTCAACAGACACCCAGCCATTTGGGTCAAATGCAACTTCGTATCTTCAGGAAGAAAGCAAACATTTTTTTAAATGTGTAACAATGCATCCTGAACAACTAAGAGATCGGCAGCAGAAGCCCTCCTCCGGGAACCCTCTGTGAAAGATGTTAGGAGACAGAGTACCCGGAGGAGGACCTTCTCTGTGGTGGTGCCCCAACTATGGAATGCGCTCCCAAGAGAGGTCCGCCTGGCACCGTCATTATATGTTTTTCAGCGTCAGGTTAAGACCTTTTTATCTAATCAATATTTTAATATGTTTTAATATTGAATTTTTTGTATTTTATTAACTTGCAGCCAGAGTGGGTCATCAATTTATTTATGCTGTAAGCCATCCAGAGACGTTAAGTAATTGGAAGGCATACAAATTTTATAAATTAAATAAATAAATAGTAAGTACAGCAGACAACCTTTGCTTCCCAGCCATCCACAGGACTGGACAACATTGTAGAGCTAAACTAGCACCCCAAAAAGGAAGAGATAGAGCCGTAAATCAAATTAGCAACTCCAGAGCACCTGAAAGGGCAAACACCCTCCCAGGAATGTATGCCTCTTGCAGCCTTTGAGGTCTGGTCCTGTGTTCTCATCCTACCTTGTCTCACCCAGAGCTCAATGTGTACCAGAATTCAATCCCAGCGCCGGTTTTCAGTGCCAGAAGTCAACCCTGGAATGCAGGGCTTCTTACAGCGGACAGAGTCCATTCAGCTTCAGTTGGTTGGCTTTACCATGCCAAAGATAAGGAAAGAGGATTCTTGAACAGACGGAAGTGTTTGCCTAACAGTTCGGGAAAACGAAGCACTAGCCTTATGTCCCACCCAAAAGTCATCTTGACAACACTATGGAAGCGGGAGAGGTATTTATTTATTTTCGATTTATATCCTGCCTTTTTCCTACAAAGGGCTCAAGGCAGCTTACATCATTCTCCTCCTCCATCTTATCCCCACAACAACAACCCCGTGAGGTAGGTTGGGCTGAGAGTCTGTGACTGGCCCAAAGTCACCCAGTTGGTTCCATGGCTGAGCAGGGACTTGAACCCAGATCGCCTGAGTCCCAGTCCCATGCTCTTAACCACTACACCACACAGCCTGATGCTTTCCAGATGCCCTGGGATCAAAGCACATTTGAAGGGCCGTGGCTCAGGGAAGCCTTCCCTACCCAAAGGTTGACCGTTCTTATAAATGATCCTGGACACACAAACTTAGTTTGAGGAATTTTCTGATTTAGAAAATGTGCTGCTTATTTACAATGGGTTCCGGTGTTTTTAAAAGGAAAATGGATGGTGACGATTATATTCTGTCCTTCTAAAACTAAGGACGAATGTGGCAAGGAATGACTTCACAGGTACAATGTTAGCCTTGTGGACTGCAGGAGTCGTGGTTAACCATGGAACGATTATTCCTTCCGGCGCCAGGCCAAAACCTTTTTATTTTCCCAACACGTTAAGATTTGTTATTTTAATTGGATTTTATTGGAGCATGTGACACTGTGCTTCTGACTGTACTACCGTCCTGAGACTTCTGTGAGAGGATGGGATAAAAAAAGCTTTGATAAATAAATAATAAAATGAATCTTTTGTTGGTCTGGCACCCTGAGCAAGTTTCTTCAGAAGACCTCAAAATAACCAAGGGAATTCCAACAAGAATTACAGGCACAGCTGCTCACCTGATGGTATGTCCGTCGGGATCCCTGGCCGTATATTGTACAATGCTGGTTCCAACCGACACACTCTCCTCTTGCCAGAGGAGGAGGACAGGGGGGTTAAACTGAGGGGCATGGTTTCTGCTAATGACATAAATCTTCACAGATACTTTGGGACGTTCCAGATGAGGGACATTCTGCACCACGCCTCCTTTACACAAGAAGTAGGCCTCTTCGTTCTCTACGGATATTACAAGTGTTCTCTCAGGGCGGCTGTCATAGATCAAAGGCTGGGAAAGTGAGACAACAGCACGATCTTCCATTAGTACATTCAAACTGGCTGTACCAGCCTTCCTAACCTGGTGACCTCCAGACGTGCTGGTTCCATACTCTGTGCTGGTTCATGATGATGGTAGCTGCAGCCCAACTTCTTTGGAGGGCGCCAAGGTGAGGAAGGCTGAGATGACATTATTCAAGCGGCATTTTAACTGTTAACATTATTGGTTTTATCTGGCCAGGGCGGCTTATTTTATACTGTGTTGTTGTATTTTTAATTTAATATTTATATTTTTAATTTATATTATAATTATTTTAACTTAATGATGTGAGCCGCCCCGAGGCTTCGGCGAATGGGGCGGCATAAAAATGTTTTAATAAAATAAATAAATAAATAAAAATGTCTCATAGAACGGTTCTTCAATTCTCATTTGTAGCTATGTTAATACATTACCTTTTTGATGCTTAACACCCCTTCGTTGGTACTAGGATCTGTTACAATGGCAAAATTGTCCCCTTCATTTCCACTAATTATCATATACATGGCTCTCCAAGCAGGTGTGTTGGGAGAATCTTGGTCATCCACCCTCAGGCGTAGGATTCCATGTTTCATTTCACCTTCTGGGATATTCAGGTGATACTTGGAAGACATAGAAAGGACATTTAGATGGATCAAAGGCAGTTCCCAGCCTCCGCTTCCATTTTTTGCAACACTGTAGATGACCATGATATGGAATGGAGGGAAGGGTTACGGAGAAAGCAGCAGGGAATATTCCAAATGTCTAGGATCAGTAGGATAGTAAACAGGTTTCATCTTCTGGTGGTGCTCCCAGGAGCAAACAGAGCCTTCCTTCCATATAAATATTTGGCTGACATTACAATTCCACAGCTACCATGCATTTCTTTTCATAAAGGAAATGCTGCCTTTGGGAACCATTTTGCCACTGACAATGAGCAGCTTGGCCCTCACTAACAGACATCGGGTTTTGGTCGGAAAGGAGTTTCAAGAAGCTCTCACATTGCCTCAGGTGAGGAAAAACTCCAGCCCGTGGGCCTAATCTATCCTGCAGAGGCTGTCCATCTGGGCCACAGATGCTTCTTTCCCCAGCTTCTGCCCTGGAGGTCACAAATGTTCTGAAGAAGTGGGAAGAGACAACCTGCGACGGGACATAACAAGGGGATTTCCCTGTGCAGGGACCACCTTCCCTTGGTGGAACCCAAGGTGAGAAAGGAAGTGCTGGAATGGCAGCGTTGGCTGGCTAGCATGCTCTCCCCAGTAGGAGCAGGCATGGTTCCAAGTGGGTGAACTGGGAGGAAACTCTTGCCACACCTCCTGAGGCCCAAATGACACAGGAAGATGTAGTTCCACCCCTCCCAAGTCAGACCATGGTTCCATTCCCCGAAGCCTTTGGTCCATAGAAATCCAGGTGGGATCAACCAGCCCCACTGCCTACATCTGCACCATATAAACCCTGACAGCATGAAGGTGGACATTTGGCCAGATAATCCACCAGCAGCCTTGAAGAAAATGGACTCAGCAGGTGGGATCAGGCCACCTTCTCTGCTTTGAAAGTGGGTGTGCTGACAGTGCTGAGTGGGACCAAGAAAGGGGTAGAACTTCAGGTGGGAACCTAAAGGACTCCTGGCTGGCTATGGAGCAGATCACACAGCAAACTACCACAGAAAGAAGAAACCAGACATCATCAGGACAACCCTAACTCCGTGACCTTATATCACAGAGGAAATCATGTTTATGATTATTATTAATATGTATGTTACTTTTCACATTGATAGCTACCTTGGAAACCTTTCTTCAGCAAGAAAGATAGGATGTAAATATTTTAATATATCAATGACACAGAGAAATATCCTGTCCTCATAGCTGCCTTACTTCCAGAAACACAGAAACTGAATGAGACAGAAGGGGCTTTCTGGGCCATCTAGTCTGACCCCCGGCTCCAGCTGGCTCTGCCCCATGACATGCCCACCATGTGCATACCCAGCCTATCTTTGAACACCCTCATTGTTGGGGCTTCAACCTCCTCCCGTGGAAGCCCATTCCATACACTAGGGGTTCTAACCATCAGGAAGTACATCAACAAAGAACTCCAACAAAGCTGTCAATATTGATTTACTATCTTCCCATAAAATACTCTTGCATCCTCACTTTTTCCTGGGTGAATCTGGGCAGGTTGTTGTTGGAATCCTTTAAAGCAATATTAATTGTTGCTGTTGATGACCGTTGTGGAGTTCCATGATCTGTAGCCTTGACCAGGAGTTGGAATGCTTTTGCAATCTTGAAAACATTAAAATATTAGAACATCCTACTTTGTATGAACATTAGAAGATCCTCGTGTGGGTTCTTTAACACCAGCGCAAATCGTCTGAACAGGAAATAAATTATCTGAAAGATTTAAGACCTTTGCCCATGATTGACCAAGAGCTCATGTCAAAACGCTTGTGTCAAAGGGCACATATATCTAGACATCTTTAAAAAGTTGTGGGACTTCAAAGCGGTCAGTGCTATGAGCGACTGATGCAGCATTGCAACCTCCACAATCACTTTTGGGCTCAACAATGACATCATAAATTACAAAGATGAAACAAGCAGTATCTACTGAGGAAGAGTACTCATAACTCTATATAGTAATTCATAATTCTATTTTCCCTCCTTTTTCTTAAGTTTGCGATGTGTTTTATATTGCTTTAATAATTGATGTTTTATATTGTATTTTTATATTTTATATTGTACTTTTGTAAGCTGTCCTAAGCACTTGGCGATAGGACAGGATATAAATGTCTGTAATAAATAATAAATAAATATATCCGGACAATACAAGCTGACTGACTTCTCTGATCCCTTCATAAAGGGGGAAATTAATTGTGTCCTAAGGGCAAAGTGGAGCTATCTAAGCCCCCTTGGTTTGCTCACAAGGGGGGAAAAGGTGGGATAGAAATGCGATGGGAGGAGGTGGCAATGACACAGGGCTGAAACCAGTATCACTCAGCAGAAATCGTATTCTTGTATCCCAAAATAGCTAATGTGACTGCTTCCCATGGGGGGATGCTCCAACCATTTCTCCTGTCTGGCTAAGGTTTGGGAGATGCCACAACTTCTGAAGTTGTCCTGGTTGTAATACCTTCTCCTACTTCATGGCACAGGCACTTCAACACAGACTCTTGGATGATGTTCAGTCAAAATACACTCGAATCTGGGTCTCTGAACTGTAGGTTCAATGGCCGCGAGAAACTAGATTCTGCTGTGAAGGTGCCTGCTTGCTTCACTGACTTCTGCAGAGCATGAGTGGAGGCTGCCATGGCAAGTCTCCAGTGCAAGCAGGTGCCCCAGTTACAAGATCAGTCTGAGGGCCGTTCAGAGGCAAAGCAAAGTTGCTTTGGTGCATTCTGTGCATCATCACCAGCACATCATTGTGCATAAATATTGCATCTAGAACCAGCTGTCCACAAGAAGTTGCAGGCAGCTGGCACAGCTCCCCCTTCTCAATTATCCTCACAGCCACCCTGTCAAGGAGGCCAGGGAGACCATCCAAGCAGGTGACACAGTGCCAAGGGGACCAGGCTGGGCAGTTTTCCAGGATCAAGTGGAACATGCTCTCCACATTTATTATATTTATGTCCTGCTTTCTTCTTCTAACAACTTACAGTGGCTTATATCACTCTCCTTCTCCTGCTCTTGGTCTTATTCCCACAACAGCAACCCTGTGAGGTAGGTTGGGCTAAGAGTCTGTGATGGGCCTAACGTCACCCAGTTGGCTCCATGGCTGAGCAGGGACTCGAACCCGGATCGCCTGAGTCCCAGGCCTGTGCTCTTAACTGCTGCACCACACTGCTCTCACATGCACGCACCTTGGCTTTTCTTTTGCAAGGACTGGCTGCTGGCAGACAAAGTATGGAAGAAATACCGGGACAGTGGATTAAGTTTAGGGAGTGGATAAAGTTTAGATACTGACAAATGGGGGGAGTCTGAAGGCAGAATCTGCAAGAACCTAATGACATACCTTTACTGCAAAGGATATATACCAAAACACACAGCTTGCCTAGACTATTTGCCATTCCTATACCTGATAATCTGAGCATCCGCTGATGTATATCTGGCCATTTGAAGGATGAACAGTAAAGACAGTTTCTGCCAGATAAGGTCTCTGAGTCACCAAAGAATACGTCACACGAGAATTTGCACTGCCTTTTTCATCCCTGTCAAAAGCTATGATGTTGAAAACAGGTAGATCTGCAGTTGCAAGAAGAGATATACAGCACATGTTCAGCAATGCTGTGGACCATTCTTGGCACTATAAACAGATTTCATACATGTACTGTACTGCCTACCCTCGTTGCTGGCACAGCTGAATAGAAAACAAAACCACACAGAATAAGACAAAGCAAAAACTGCACTTCTTTAGTGCCTTGACACAGAAGGACTAACTTTTGTCACTTAAATACCACCAAAGTCAGCCATTAGATTTTAGACTATAAAATGCATGCATAAACATTCACACAACCTTTCCCCTTTCCTCTCCCTACAGAAAAAACTGTTCTCTGCATCCTATTGACAGAATAAATTGAATGCCTTTGATATGCATCATTGCTTTTAGGTGCACTTTCAAATGCGCAACCAGAAATGTTTCCAAATGTAGGTTCCATCTATTGTCATCAACAGAATACCCATCTCCATCTCCATTGTGATGAAACCAGCCATACGTGAATGCACCTTTTCTTTACACGTACAGCTGGATGGGAAAGAGCATGAAATTGCCTTTTCTATTCAGAATGGACTCCTAGATGTACAATATAACAATAGCCAATTCCATCATGATTCTCAGTTGCATCTAGGCTGCACGTGTCAGTGAAGAATATATTTTTGTCCTGATCACCAAACAATCAGCGTCAGTTACTTAGGATCCTAACAGAGAGCCACAAGAGGGTTGACAATATAAAGCAAAGCTCTGCCAAGAAGGCCAGAACCTATAAGGATAAGCCTGGAGGCAGATGTGTTGACACCCAATGTCGTAAAATGAGGTGTAGGCCAGGATAACAGTGTACAAAAAGTGACCGAGTGCTTCCTGCGGATTACATTTTTCCCTTTCCGATGGAAGTGTCCTGCTTTTATTGAGTAATGCTTCCTGCTATGATGTTTTTGTTACTAATCTTTACAAAATCTAGAAGTATACATTGGCTATGCATGAAGACTGTGGCAGCTGGTTCTGACTGGAAGTGGGCTCATGCTATAAGCTAATGCACACCTACAATAGTCTTTTTAATATAAAATGACTTGCTGGTGTTTCCTGTCTCTCTCACCGTCAGGTAACGAACAAGAGGGACTATTTTTTTGTCCTTATCATCAGATCTGAAGCCCCAACACCAGTCTGCCTGGGGACAAGCGGCCGATTTACCCTGCAAGTGCTTTCAGGGCCAGCAGCAATCCTGCAGGTACTTGCAAGGGCCAGAGTCTGAGCAAACCTGCAGCTCTTTGAAAGGCTCCCCTGCAGTCCTCAGCCATGACCAGGGCAGCAAAGGCCTTCGGGATGCCTGCACTCCAGTCCTTGGCTCGTGCCAGCTCTTCAGCTTGCCTCTGGGCTGTGTCTTTGCCTCTAAGCCAGTTTTGCCTTGCTGCTACTGGACCTCAGCCCGTATCTGGACTGGCCCTCCATTCTTCTCCAGCACCACTGGTCCCATTGTTCTAGCTTTAGAAACCTGCCACTTCCATCCCGTGCTAACAGTTTTCACATTCAGCCATCCACCCAGCATCAAATACAAGGTGGGCTTTGCATAAAAGTCCAGCAATGCTACACCAGTCAGTGGATCAACACACCTGACAGTCATGGGTCCCACCTGTGCAGCACACCTCGTGGTCGCTTTGCCAGCTGCAGATCCTTCTCTCACTTGTACTTGTTCACACCCATTTGTGTGATCCAACCTGAATCTGGGCAACTGCTTTGCTAGACTTCTAGGTAACTATGATACTCACACCCTGCTAATCACAACAATGGAAAGTGGCTAACTTGGGCTGCACTTTATTCTGGTACTGTGGTAGCAAAGAACAATTATGGAACATTTTAATGCTAGAGGGGGTTCATTTATTTATTGAATATGTGCCAATAAAAGGGAAGGGTATTACACTTTCAGTGCATTCAATACAATTTGGATGGGTGGGGGTATTTCTGAAAGAGATGAAAGTTACAGCTAGAAGCAAAAAAGAACAAAGGAATGAAGGAATAACTATTATACAGCCATGGTCCTAGCAGAAGGGTGCACTATTTGTTTTTGTACAGTTTTGGTTTTGGGGTGGGGTTTCTTTTGTATCTTGTGTTGTCTGTTCTTCTATATTTATGATGCATTTTGCATCTGTATTTTTGTAGTAGTTTACTATTATTAACAATAAAAAGGTGAAGGAGGAGGAAGTACCAACAGTAGTAGTAGAAGAAGAGTGGAGCAACAGTATTTCATGACACATACCACCTAGCTTGAGAAAAGAATGCATTCAGTTAATCATTCGTCAAACAATATCACAGCCAGGCTGAAAAGAGCAGAGTTTGAGCATTGCGCCGAGATACAAAGACATAACTTGTCTTACAGAACAAAAGGAAGAAGGGAAAGAAACAAGGGTCACCAAGACTCTCTTCAAAGGCTTGGTTTCAAAAATGGGGAGCAGAAGGAGAACACACGTTATTATTTATTTATCTATTTATTTATTTATTAATTAAAACATTTCTATGCTGCCCCATTCGCCAATGGGGCGGCTCATAACATAATATAAAAATAACAATATAAAATAAATCACAATATAAAAGAAGTCGCCCTGGCCAGATACTGGGGGTCCTTGAATTCTTGAGTTCTTATTCAAGGACCCCCTTGAATAAGAATTATTGGGGGTCCTTGAATTTTTGTAACAGCACTGGTGGAAGACTCCTCAACCACAGCACCATGATGTGGTGGGGAACTGTGTCACATGATGCGAGCAATGCAGCTACAAGCTGTCGCATCTAAACTCTAGCGGGCCAGTGGAAGAGCAAATGGAAGAACCCCTCTAGATTTGGGATCACTTTTGTCATGCAAGGCTCTTTCCATAGGCTAGAAACAGCTCTTCTAGAAGCAGGAATGATTTCCCACCAGTGCAGAAGCACCTTTGGAGCCAAGTGAGTATGCCTACGGGCATCTTTCCTGCCTTCCACTAATGCCCTCCCAAACAGATACCTGGGCCCAAGACTAAAAGTCCAGTTCACACATGCATGTGGACAAGTCTGATTTCTCATCACTTGTTGATTCATGAGAACATATCTGAGCTTACAATTACAGAATAAGTCCCTGTGGCATCGTACATTTAAGCTGCAATCCTGTATCTTCTTACCAAGAAATAAGTCAATGCAACTTAGTTTAGAGTATCCACGAATAATATCAAGCTATTATTATATTTTGTTATTTTGTTATTATTTTATATTGTTAACTTGTTTTATATTTTTATTGTACAATATTTTAATTGATTGATTTGTGAGCCGCCCCAAGGCTTCAGAGAATAGGGCAGCATAGAAATTTGCTAAATAAATAAATAATTTTTAAAGAAATCATGCTCTTCCTCACCCTGGATGGTAACATTGAAGAAAAACAGCAGTAAAGGGTTTCATCCCCTCTAGGAAAGTTCTAGTGTAGGCCATAATGTAATTTCCTAAATGCAAGAAGTGCGATTTCAGAATTAAAAGAGGAAATCTTTCTTTTATTTCTTGCTTAACTGAATATGTAGGATGACTGTATGTGTGAGCAAAAGTGCCTATCTGTACAAGATTTTTTTTAACAAAGGTGCTTGTGCCCCACAGTTGGGAACCAGTGCACCAGCCAGCCCTAGGAATTGTATGAAAAAAATCAATCAGAAGGAGATCACAATGGGCAGAAAACATCTTTTCAATTTGATGTTATCCACAATCTTGACAATACTCACCACTTCTGTGATTTTCTGTCATAGTGCTGTTAAATTCCTTCTGGGAAAACTCAGGTACATTATCATTTATATCCTTAACTGTAACACTGAAGTATAGAGATCTATTCAATATTTTATTGGTCCATCTATCCGCAATATCAAACCGTACCTGAACAACAAGGAAATCGAGAGAGAGAGAGAGAGAGAGAGAGAAAACACAGAGCAAAATGGTTTCTTTTAAAAAAAGATACATTTTCTTGGCATCCTGACAAAGATGATAACCACAATCAACACCACAATGCAAAAACTCTTGTCCAAAAAAAAAAAAAAAAGGTTTGAATTTCAAACATTTTAGATATTAGAGCACTCATGTTGCATTAAGTTCATTTTGCCCCATAAGAGTCATGAACAGTAAAAGCAATTGATCTAGCTACTTTGCAATAACTTTTGCAACGTAAAACGAATGCATACAATCAATATACAGTATGTATATATAGAAACACAGAAACAGAGCAAGTCAGAAGGGGTCTCCTGGGCCATCTAGTCTGACCACCAGCTCTAGCCAGCTCTACTCACGATATGCCTGCAAGAATAAAATACATGACAGGCTAAACTGAACCAAGAAGTCTTATATCCATAGATACATATTCAGCATGCATGTAAAAATGAGGTTGTTCTAGCAAAAGCAAAAGCAAATATTTGCAAAACTTACACCACTGCTGGATGACAAATTGCTGAAATGATCACTGTTTAAATAATCTAGGTATTGTACAATAACTGGGGGCATGCTGAAGAATGTTAGTGAGTCAAAGAAAAACAGAATGAAATAAGATCAACTATTTACTATTAGGAGAACAGTTTAGAAGCATTGGTTACATGTTTTTTCCTATAGTAAATACCTTTAAAAAAGAGATTTTCTCTCGATCAATGGAATGGTGCACATACAGATTTCCTCCGCCACAATTTTCAATAGAAAACAATCCAGCTGCCACTTCAGGTTCCCTGATTAAATATTGCCTACATTCATCACATGATACATTTTTGAAGATCTACAGACAAGACAGAATGTCGATGAAACACTGAGGATATCATGAGAATAAAATTTTCATTGAAATAGTTAATTCTCCTATATTATATATACATCAATTCAAACACATTTGCAAGTATTTTTAATATTGGGGTCAAATGAATCATGGACCTACTTTGTACAATAAAACAACCCCCAATGGGCAGCCAGCAATGGTGGGTTGTCACTGAAACTGAAGTGTTTTCACAGGCTAGTTTAATTTTCAGCAACAGCCATAACAAGAATGCATGGCTTGTTGTAGGACTGTTCTTGCATGGGATGAGCTCTTGTACTGTCTGAACCCAGGAGACTGATTTTATTTTGGGTTAGTAGTCACTTCCTGGCAAATAGATGGGGAAGAAATGGAGGTAGTGACAGATTTTATTTTTCTGGGCTCCAATATCACCACAGATGGGGACTGCAGCCAAGAAATTAAAAGACGCTTGCTCCTGGGGAGGAAAGCTATGGCAAATCTAGATAGCATACTATAAAGCAGAGACATCACCCTGCCAACAAAAGTGCGTATAGTCAAGCCTATGGTTTTCCCAGTTGCAATGTATGGCTGTGAAAGTTGGACCATAAGGAAGGCTGAGCGTCGAAGAATTGAGGCCTTTGAATTGTGGTGCTGGAGGAGACTCCTGCAAGTCCCTTGGACAGCAAGGCAATCAAACCAGTCAGTCCTAGAGGAGATCAACCCTGACTGCTCTTTAGAAGGCCAAATCCTGAAGATGAAACTCACATCCTTTGGCCACCTAATGAGAAGGAAGGACTCCCTGGAGAAGACCATGATGCTGGGAACAATTGAGGGCAAAAGAAGGAGGGGATGGCAGAGAATGAGGTGGTTAGATGGAGTCACTGAAGCAGTTGGTGTGAGCTTAGGTGGACTCCGGGGGATGGTGGAGGACAGGAAGGCCTGGAGGAATGTTGTCCATGGGGTCACGATGGGTCGGACACGACTTCGCGACTAACAACAACAACAAGTCAGCTACAGAGTCACTTGGAAAAGGCAGCAAAAAGCCCTTTGCAGCATCTTGCCAGGGACTGCCCTTCCTCCAGTGCCAAACTGGCACTTTGGAAGGACCATCAAGAGCTTCCCAGCTTTTTAAATGCTATTTTTCAGTGCTTCAGAAATGAGCAATTGGAGGCGTCATCTTTTGGTTCTTATCATCATTTTCAGTGGTCTTTTGCAAGTGCTACCTTTCAACTATCTGGTATGTGTGTTTTTGCCAGGTCGGTCCTCACCTTTCCAAGATATTTTAAACTTGGAAGGGTAAGAGCAGACTCCAAGGACGAGTTGAATAGCGCCACAACAGTGTTTTCTAAGAAGAGGCCACTCATACTTGAGGAAGGCGAATGTAAACATGGTCAGGCTTGGCATTTCTGTTCTAGCTTCCCCTGCTTAAAGCTCACCAATGCAGCCTGCCATCCAACTAACGTGCACGGAGAAATACTCCGTCATTGTTTTTTTGTAACTATTACAAACTGATTGTGGCACAAGATTTTGAGTGCTAGCCTTCACTCCACCAGATACTGACTCTGGGAAGTCTAGGATGGGGAATCCCCAGGGTGCTGCCCATGGGAGCTTCCAACAGCACCCCCAAAGCTCTCCATTTCATGCCCCCCTTAAAAAAATATTTGAAGAAAAGCCTGGAAGGCTTTCTCTCACTCCCTAGCCTCTTCCCCTCTCTCTCCTCTAACTCTCTGCCTTTCTGTTTACCTCTATTTGTCCCCACTGCCCATCTTTCACGCACATCTGATCAGCCAGGCTCCCATGATGGGACTGGCCACATCCTTCACGGTAGTCATTTTTCGGCAGAGCCCACGGCAGTTTCTCAAATCTCCAGGTGTCCAGAAAAGGCTGGAACCCTGGTCTAAGAAACAAAATATAAGTGTTTGCTTTTACCTTTCCAACTAATTTTGGGAAAGGCCCTGCGTCTTCCTCCTCAAGTTCCAGAGCGGTGATAGCCCATCTCCTTTTTCGAAGATGTAAAGGATGCAGATTGTCCATGAGCTTCAGGTTTGGACCCTGGGAATGAAACGGTGCATTTCTGTTATCCCACATAGTACAACGCATTGTGGTAGTTGGTCTCTCCAAAAAGCAACAGCACTTGTGAAACAGTTTTCCAATGATGTTCCTAAGACTCCTGGGGCTCTTCCATGATATAATGATTAACCGCAGGCATGCTTCTTTTGCCTCGGAACTGCCATTTCATACACAGGCCATAAGAGGAAGAGGGCTTGTACATGGACCTTTACAGACTCGTGATCTGAGATGTACTTGGTCTCTTCCACATGTAACCAACAAATCAACCTGAGTCCACTTCCTCACCCCAGGACACATAAGCCAGCATAAAAAATAACAATAACACAAGATTTGCAGGTAATTTCAATCTGGGTATTAAATAGATGTTACTTACCAAGGGATTTAGCAAAGATCCAGGCCAGTGGCTTGAGTTTTGAATGGTCATTGTCAGACTCCCATGATCACCCAATGCCTGGTGGAAGATGCCGATGGAGAGAATCTTAGCAGAGGGAGAAAGAGGTCAGTAAGAAGCGTGCTGTTTCTTCAAATTGGTTTCTATTCCCAATACATTTCACTGAAAAACCTGACAAACTGAACACCCATACTTACCCAGTGTAGGGGGGAAGTATTTCTTGATAATATCCCATAGGATGAGCATTGTTTTCCCCTTAAAAAAGCCATGCCATCTGCATTTGGATGAAATGACAAGCCATGGCCAGACATGCGATTATGCAAATTACACCTGGCATGCAGCATGGCTTGTTCAGCTTATTATCATCTGAACCAAATCGTTTGCCTGCTTTATCATTGGCTGGGTTCAGACAACGCCACAAGCCACCATGAGCTTTTCACCATTGTTGGTCTGTCATGCAGCTGGAACCCAATTGTACTATTTCGCCACACTCCCTCTGGACTTTAGAAAACTTGATAGGAAACCACAGTGACCAGGTTCACATGACACAACAAAGGTGTTTTTTAACCCATTTTGATCGGATGTGTCATCTGAACCCCATCCCGGTGTTTCAACGACAGTCTGTTCTATGGTTTCTCAGTACCATGATTACTTTTTGTGACATCTGAACCAGAAAATATTTATTATTATTTATTAAATTTGCAAAATACAGCTCAGAGTGGTGCTATCAGAGGCATCCCCACTCCTCCTAAGAGGTTCCTTGGGGCAGGAGCGGCCCATCAGCTGGTCAACACTGGGAGCAGAGCGTGCTGCTGGCCTCCCCGTGGGTCCCCCGCTCCACTTTGCACGGGTGGCAGGGCAAGAGGCAGCTGGGCAGCGGCACTCGTACGCTGGGTGGCGAGAGGGGCATCGCGCGGTGGGGGGCTGCTGAGGTGGGCAGCCCCAGCCAAGAACTGTTTCCACCCAGCTGCTTCCTGTATTTCCGCCCAGAGTAAGTGATGCACATCAAGACTGGGTTTTAATTAATTAGATCCTGATTTAAAATAATTAAATCTGTTGCCTCCACCAGGGCAGTTCCCAGAATACTCCCTCACTACTCTTTTGGACTGTGCTGCTCATCTGCTGTAGCAAAATCACAGGGCCAGGAGACAGAGGGGAGAAAAAGACGGGAAAGGTGGCTTGCAAGGCAAGTCCATTTGCCTGACACTCGAGAAGGGCCCGGCATGGAATATAAACCTCCCTGCTACATCCGGCTTGACATCCATCTAGCGCAGAACACTTCTTCCCGCCATGATCGACTAGCAGCCTACAAGTGGCCCCCTTCCAAGTAATCAGGCACTAGGTGTGGGACTTGCATTTCTGGAACGATCTGAGACAAGGAAACCAACAACAGCTATTTCCTGTCGCATCCAAACACAGTGTTATCTTCAACCATGAAGACTGCTCTAAATCTCGACATGGTAAGCAGATCTAGCATAAGATGTCATGGGCAAGGTCTAGCACCCTGCCAGATGATCCGCTGAATATTCAGAATGGGGCATGTTGATTTACGGACAAAAAAGCAGTGTTTATGGGGTTCACCAAAGTGGGCGGTTCCCGTGGCTTAAGATGATGTCCAAACCTGGCAAGGATGGGTTGCTGCTGTGGTTAACAATTCACCTGCAACCTATGGGCTGTTTTCGGGTTGTGGGGTGTTTGTTAAGCATTACAACTGACCCTGTCATGTGTTTAGACACCACATCCTGCAGCTTGAATATTCACAATGGCCTCCAGCCACGGAACAACCAAGAACTTATTTGTAAATAAATGAGCAGCAATTAGCTATGGCTTTTAGGTGAACTAGTTCCTGGCATCTCTTCTTCTGACACACAGTTGCACTACTCTCTCTCTTTTTTTCTTTAGTTCCTTTACACCCTGGCTGCAAATTCCAGTTGTCATTCCCAATGCCAGGAAGGGTGAAATTCCCATTGTGGCCACATGTAGCCCAACTTCCTCCAAGGATATGCTTGGCTGAGACATGCTGACTTACGAATCAAAAGGCCGGCAAAAAGTTGAATTTCCTTCTCATTCTCCTATACATCCATCCAAGTTTTTTCCTGCACCAAACGTAAAGTTCACTTGATTTTTCTTTGACTTTTGTTTTTATGCCCTGATGTTTAATGAGGGCAATAAGGACGGTATTTTATGCTTTCCTGGATCACTCCTAGATTTCGCTCACCTCTGCTATACAGTATTTATTCAAGACTTCCTTATTGTGCTTCTCAGCACTCTCCTCACACAATCCCCTTAGCCCTTTCTTAGGTATACAGTAAAAAGTTCTGCAAAAATTCAAAATATTTCCCCACCTGTTTCTCTCTGTACCAGGCTAAAAGTGTATTTTGGGCAGGCACCAAAAAGGTATGGCAGCATTTAAGTGCCTGACACCATCAGTTTTTTTCCGGCGCCAGGCCAAAACCTTTTTATTTCCTAATGTTTTAAGACCTGACTGTTTTAATTGGGGTTTATTATTAGTTAAAATTTTAGGACACTGTGTTTAAAAAAAATACATTTTGTATTGATAAACTGTCCTGAGAACTTGGTAATGGGATGGTCTAAAATAGTTTTAAATAAATAAATAAATCTGGTTTATGGGGCTCTGAAAATAAAATTCTTTAACTGTTTGTTTAAAAATTGAGGTGACAGACAATGGGGGGGGGGGTTGGCCTTCCATATCTACAAGCCCATTTCAAATACTTTTTTTAGTCTTTACTGGACTTTTAGTACTGTCTGTGATAAAGGTGGAAATAGAAC